>NC_091103.1:12045000-12347500 GCF_024713975.1 Paralichthys olivaceus | reverse complement strand
CACAAACACACACCCACAGACTAATATACACAATCAACATCAACACTCGCACAGGACCATACCAAAGATTGTTTATAAAGATGGACACGTCTCCACATCCTCCCACTATTCAGAAATGAAGCCAAAGTACCCCAGATATGATCGCTGCCATCTACACAGTAGTGATTGGGGGATGGAGACATGGTGTTGAGGTCCCACTAACACACGTTCTCAACAAATCATAAGTTAGTCAAAGTTATCAATCCTGACATTTCAGCTTTATTGCATCACACAATGTAAGACTAGGACGAACATCAGTGTGATAAGAACTATCTAAAACTGATCGAAACTAAACTTGTCAGAAACATTGACATGGACAAAAATCTTTGTGGTACAAAAGATCTAGGTCCATGTCCCATCTGCTGATATGAAGGAGGCCAGGTTTGTGACCTATACTGGAGCCAGTCACCAGGGGGCGATCAGGACATTTTGGCCTCACTTTTTGGGAGCAATCACCCCTCGGGGCCATGAGGGTGTAAAAGATGTCTCTCCTCTGCAGTAGAAATCAGGAGGATCTATCTGTCATCTCTGCACAGCAGAAGCCGGGTGGATTTTAATATGGATAAGCTTTATGAAACAAAAAAAAGAAAGGCAAATAAACATAAGAAACACCAGCACGTCAGTCATATCACCAGTGTTCTGCCTCTTCTCCTGCATCATTACAACTGATGAGGCAGAAACTCTAACTGCGAACAACAACCATGATGTGAAACCATACTGTGGCGCTCCACTGTTGCAGATAATAAACGGATCATGCTGCCCTCTTGTGTCTGGATGGAGAAAGGAGAAGGAGTGGATTTGTGAGAAAGTTTCAATCACACAACCTGTGCAGTTCAGTTTTTACCCTTCACCCACAGACATCAAGGGTAATTTGGGATTCAGTATCTTGCCCAAGGACACTTCGGTATGCGGGATGGGGGAGAATGGAATCAAAACATTCGGTTGGTGGTTTTACGCCCCGCTCTAACTCCAGGGCCACATCCACCCGTATTAAAGTACATACCCTAACCATAACCTAACCCTGATTCTATCTCCAACCCTAAAATCAAGTTAATAACATCATTACATCTATAAATATCACTTTTCAACAACCAGAGAATCTTACACAACTGCACCTCTCTCTCTCTCTCTCTCTCTCTCTCTCTCTCTCTCTCTCTCTCTCTCTCTATCCTCTACCATATCCTAATCTTTCTCAGCTTATGCCAACCAGTCGATAACTAACCTTAACCTAACCACAATTCACATCTTACCTCTAACATTAACCAGGAGTTTGGAAATTATGTTTAGCCTCAGTAGGCCAGAGCTTTGGTCCCCATGAGGTCTACTGGTCCTGACAAGATCAGTGCTCTCCTGGAACATGTCCTAAAGAGGTGACAAAGACGAACAAGCTACACACACACGTTTATATTTCTATCTTAGTGAGGACACTCATTGACATAATACATTCCCTAGCCCTTTACCCCAATCTTAACCTAAACCTAATCCTGACCCAAACCCTCTAAACCAAGTCTTAACCCTCAAACAGTGGGTCAAGAAAGTGAGGACTTGAAAATGTCTTCACTTTCACAAAATGTCTTCACTCTGTAGGTGAGGCTGAAAATGGTCCTCACAAAGAAATCTGGACACACACTCACACACATACACACACACACACACACACACACAAGCAGCCCTGCAGACAGGTTTATCCTGTGACGATCATTCCTGTGCGCTCCAGCGCGTTCCTGTAGCAGGATAAGCTGCGTCCCGTGCCTGGCTCCGGCAGCATGTGACCGGCTTGTGATGCCTGAGGAGGCGAAGAGCAGAGGGGAAACAGTCACTCTCACCCGTTTAGAAGAAACCTCCACTTATTGTACATTCTTGTTGTGTGTGGATGATCATCACGCTGTGGTACAGACGGTAACAACTCTGTCAAAGGTCTATTGTAGAAAGCAATATAAGGCCTAAAACTTTATTTTGGATATGAATACTGTTTCTTATATCCTTTTTCTTCGCCATTACTTAAAATCATTTGAAAGTGATGTTATAATGAATTGTCATTTGTTGTCTTTGATTTTAAATGCTATTATATTGTTTAGCTTGTTGTCTTTGATGTGTTGTATTCTTGTTTTTATCTTTATTTGTGAAGAACTTTGTAATGGCTGTTTTGAGATGGTATTGAAATAAAGTCATTATTGATATAATTTACATATTATATAACACTGGTAACACTAGCCATGACTCATGTGTTCATCTCTGTGTTTGCATGTGTTTACAGAAACATATTAAAGAACAAACGTCTACATGGTGGTGAAACAATGTCTTGGACTGCGGCCCATGAAAATAAGACAATGTTGAGGTTCCTCAGGGAAATTTGCCTCTCACTTATATAAACTACTTAAGAGTGAAGGTTGAGGAGAAGCAATTTAAGAAAAAACATTATACATTGGAAAAACATTTGAACGATGATTTACTATAAGGGATATATATTAAGTCTTCTTTTTCTTTTACAGAGTAAAAATGACTTTTTTATTAAAACAACTGAGACAGTTGATGTTTTGTTTGACGGAATCGTCTGGACAAAGCTGTTTTCTGTCTCAGCATTTCATTCTTATAATGGAATAAGGGAGAAAACTGTTACTGGCTGTGTGTATTTATTTGGCATGAAATGAAAGTGAAACTCACATTAGCATGCACGACATGTAAGGTCACAAACCAAGTGTTTAGTCAGATCAGAGAACACCGAGCTGTAATACCGTGTGACGTTTTATCTGTTGATAACTGGATCAAATGTTTTCCAGGACATTAAGACTAGCTTTTCTTATTCAGTCATGGTATATGCTGCTGCAGCATGAACGGCTTCTAAACCCCATTTCGAAAAGGAATAAAACCATAAGTTCACCAGAGAAAGCCAATAAGGGACAAATAGATATTTTATTCTGGTCTAAATTCCATACTTTTCAGCTTGATCACAAACTACGACAATTTTAGTAAACCATTTAAATACTGGAATCGACCAGGTGTCCCTTATGTCATCTATTATGTTCATTTCATGGCTCTGTTCCGACTAATATTACAAATGTTTTTGATTTCTCAGAACCCTTTTTTATACAGATTGCCCTGGTACCATAAAATAACCTTTACTGTGAAATATTGAAATACAGTAGTAATACTGTAGTATTTTTCACACTACAGTTCTGCCCTTCACACCCTTGTTAGGAATTGGCTTAGCCACCAGAAAGGATTTTGAGCTTGTTATAAAGACTGAGACTGGTATTTATTTGTTTCAAATGACCTCATAGTGCTGAATCCAAATAGATATGATGTTTTCGTCGTAGTGAAAATAAACTAAATGAATGATGGCTTCAGATATCAGACAAGAATAAATTGTATTCTTATTACAGAGTTTTCTGCTGCACCTAAATAAATGCATACCTCTACCAAGACCAAATAACCCCCTTAAATTCAATCTAGTTGCACCAAATTTCACACACTCATTGATTTCAATTCCCTAAATGTGACTGGTTACTTCCAATATCCATGAATTATTCACCGGCAAAACTATGAATATGTTGAAAAACTTTTAAGAAACATTTAAGAAAAGTAAAAAAATGGATGCGACTCCTGAAAAGACTCCCTGACCCACATGCATTCTTCCAGTAAGGAAATCTGTTCAGTTGTTGAACTGTGTAATGCTGCAAACCAACAACCAAACAGACGGGTGCAAACATAACCTCCTTGTCTGATTTAATAAATGAAGCAAATTAATATATAGATTTGGATAAACAATCATCACAACACAATATTTGCTGTTAAACCAATACAGAGGTTTCCCCCCATCCTTTGTGGACCATACGGGCAACACCAAATGGCACAGACCTCCTGAACACAACTGTCAGGACTTCGTCAGCTAAAGGAGAGACTGACCAACTGAAGGAGTCTGACCGTACTGGAAACCTGCCGTGATTAAGATTAATATACTGTGTTATACTGATTCAACATTCACTTATCTTTCTTTTTCATCTCTCACTTATTCAGATTTAACAGCACGTACACACTTGATCATGCATAAATTCCTGGTTAGTCTTTGCAAAGAGGAGGGGGCTCTTCACACACACTCACACACACACACACTCATACACTCATACACAAGTATGTGTACTCACACTCCATCACATGCTCAGGATAATATTCCCTATTCCCCTTTCATTTTATCTCAAGACCAGCTGACCCCAGCTTCACTATGCCCCAGGCAAAACTGTGTGTGTGTGTGTGTCTTACCGTGTGCATGAGATCACAGTGAGATCACAGACTTTGTCACAGGACGGCCCCTAAAACGGTTCAATGAATAGGGTGAAAACATGAGACTGTTGGTTGGGTGTAAGAGAGCGAGGGTGGAAGGAGAGGAGGTCTTGTGGAGGGTTAGAGGACTGAGTGGAGGGGTAACAAAATTGTAATCGATTATCTTTGGAAACATTTGTGTACTGGTAGACAGTGTTGTCTTTGATAAAAGTAAAAAACTAAAACAAATTCAGTGGGATGTGAATCCTGTTGTTCTCTGCTTGCAGCCTAAAAATCTCTCCAGCTCTGAATCTATTCCTCTGTGCTGTTTCAGGTTCATTTGCGTCCATCCTCTCATCAGGAGCTTACTTTCAGACTGTGGTTAAGGTTGGAGTTGCCCTGATTTTTCATCATGAGGACTGTGTGTGTAGCTGCACTCCTGCTGCAGCTCCTCGGGACGTCTTTCTGTCAGTTCCCCCGCCCGTGTGCCAACTCAGAGGGACTACGGACCAAAGAGTGCTGCCCGGTGTGGGACGGTGACGGCTCAGTCTGCGGTGCCATGTCAGGCCGTGGTTTCTGCTCCGAGGTGTTGGTCTCAGATGAGCCCCACGGGCCCCAGTACCCTCACCGTGGGATTGATGACAGAGAGCGCTGGCCTTTAGCCTTCTTTAACCGGACGTGTCGCTGTGCTGGAAACTATGGAGGCTTTAACTGTGGAGAATGCAGGTTTGGTTACTGGGGTTCGAACTGTGCAGAGTACAGGGAATCTGTGCGCAGGAACATCATGACCATGTCCACTGCTGAGCAGCAGAAGTTTGTCTCTTACCTGAACCTGGCTAAAAACACCATCAGCCAAGATTACGTCATATCCACAGCAACAAGAGCAGAGATGGGCGAGAACGGTGAGAACCCCATGTTCTCTGACATCAACACCTATGACCTGTTTGTGTGGATGCACTACTACGTGTCCCGGGACGCCTTCCTGGGGGGGGCAGGGAACGTATGGACAGACATCGACTTTGCCCATGAATCTGCAGCCTTCCTTCCGTGGCACCGAGTCTTCCTGCTTCACTGGGAGAATGAGATCAGGAAGCTGACGGGAGATTTTAACTTCACCATCCCGTACTGGGACTGGAGGGACGCCCAGTCCTGTGAGGTGTGCACCGATGCTCTGATGGGTGGACGCAGCTCCCGCAATCCCAACCTCATCAGCCCCGGCTCCGTCTTCTCCTCATGGAAGGTGAGTACATGTTTCAGTAGGAGCAAAACATCCTTATACGTTGTTAAGGTACCAATAACTCCTTTCCTAAAAGAAAGACATGTTTTGTTTCTATGTCATCCTGCAGGTTTGTTGTGTTAAATATGATTTTGTATCTTAATCCAAAGAAATTAGAGATTTAGGTGGAGATACAGGTTTTTCTTTTAGATTTCATCCTCAGATGAACCAGCCAGTGTGAAATGGAAGAATGAAATTCCCTTTTCAGAGCCTTTGTCATATTCATTCAGAGTATTTTAAATAAAACTGTGTAACAGTTCAGTATGTGTCTGATGATTTCAGTTCCTCATGAATAAAAGTAAATATTCCTGTATGAGAGCCAATTGACTCAACGTCAAGTGTACAGGTACTTTAACTTAACCAGCCGTGTTTCTGTGTGTGTCTGTGTGTAGGTGATCTGCACCCAGCCAGAGGAGTACAACAGTCGAGAAGCATTGTGTAACGCCACCGGGGAGGGCCCACTGTTGCGTAACCCAGGCAACCATGATAGGAACCGCGTGCCTCGACTCCCCACAAGAGCTGACGTTGATTTCACTGTGGGCCTTCCTGAGTACGAGACGGGGCCCATGGACCGATTCTCCAACTTGAGCTTTAGAAACGTCCTGGAGGGTAGGAGTGGCAGACACACACACACACACACACACACACACACACACACACAATTAGTCTTTCTCTCCTTTCATACTTTTTCATCAAATTATATGAACATCTAGTGAATGAGTTCTATACATACATTCAAGCTCAAATAAAGTAATGTAAAACACAAAAGATATTCTCCCAGAAATAAGCAGGAAGAAATACATATATAGATATTTAAAATATGCATTTAACTTAAACATGATTTATCTGAATATTTCACATGAGGAATTGTTTATTTCAGTAATATCTTGGTGCTCGAGCATGATACCATTTGTCAACACAAGTGTCTAATTGATAGTTGCCTTGTCTCTTACAAACTAGAAAATGACTTCTCGATGTAATTCAGTGTACGAGGAGCCTCATGTGATGTCACCCACTCTAACCTGCTCCCATTGACAACCAATTTTAAATGTGACCAATTGAAAATTGAAGTCTGTATCCAAGTGGTGAAAGTTGTTGAATCTCAATGTGCACAGTGAATGGTTTAGGAGATTTTAACAATTCTTCCATCCATTTCAATGGGATACACTGTGTGGAATATTTTCACCCAGGCAACAATCCCACCATTTATTGCTTCCACAGTCGGGGAATTCAAACCAGTCTAAGGCTCAACAAGTTCCAAAGTTCCATGTTGTTGTGTAAGTGTGGTAGACATCATCCATTTCAGTTATGAAAAGCCACTCACATGTTTCCACACTTATCTTCCATTCCCCCCTGATCTCATTCACAAATATCTCTCCAAATATCCGTCTTCTTATCTCTGTACTAACACCGTCAAACCTCCACTCTGTTTTCCACTCTCAATATCCTGTGTGTCCCCGTCCCACCCTTCTTACTTTCTCCTCTTTTTAACCGCCTCTTTTTTCTCTCTCCCCTTTTCTCCCTGCAGGCTTTGCCAGTCCAGTGACAGGCATGGCGGTGCCGGGCCAGAGCACGATGCACAACTCCCTGCACGTCTTCATGAACGGCTCCATGTCCTCGGTGCAGGGTTCAGCCAACGACCCCATATTCTTGCTGCACCACGCTTTCATTGACAGGTATGGTGATACACACACTTTCCTCTGATATAAGCCATTGATGGTTATTGATAGATTTTCATGTTCTTACTTCAGAAAATACACTCTTACCCATATCAAATTAAACCACAGTTTAAAAAACACATTTCAAAATTATTTTAAATCACTTGTTAAAATTTAAATATCAAACCCTACTGTTCCTGTATTATCTACAGCCATTATATAATTACTCCATTAGCTTTATCAGATCATTACCCACTCATCCCTCTTTTTCCTTAAATATCTCCAATCCTCTTTATCTCTCTGTTTCTCCTTCCATCCAGTATCTTTGAACGCTGGCTCAGGACCCACATGCCTCTACGGGCCAACTACCCCCTCGCCAATGCCCCCATTGGCCACAATGATGGCTACTACATGGTGCCCTTCCTGCCTCTCTTTAGAAACGGAGACTACTTCTTGTCCAACAAGGCTCTGGGATTCGAGTACGCCTATTTGCTGGACCCTGGTCAGTACAAAGCAACAAACATGTCCAGTGGACGAGTGTTTCTAGGACGTTTATGCTACAACTTTGTCTCGTCTTTCTCACCACAGGACAGAGGTTCGTGCAGGAGTTCCTGACGCCATACCTCGAACAGGCCCAACAGATCTGGCAGTGGCTCCTGGGGGCCGGGATCCTCGGGGCTCTCATCGCAGCGGTCCTCGCTGCGGTGATTGTTGTTGCGAGGAGGAAGTGGAGGCGTAACCAGAGGAGGAAGAGGGTGTCAAGCTACGGAGAGAGACAACCGCTACTGCAGAGCAGCTCAGAGGAAGGCTCGGCCTCATATCAGACCACTCTGTAACACACACACTGTACATACTGTTACATGAATGTGCAAACTATTAAGGACACATGATTCCATGACACAAATGAATAAGATGAATCTTAGTACAAGGATCCGTCTTTTTTTTATTCCTGAGAATAAATCAATTTCGATTTTTTAATAAAGGTACAGATGAGTTAGAGAAGAGCCTTTAAAGTCAGTTCACCCAAATCTCAAAAAGTAAATATTTCTCTCTCATAGTATCTGGCAGACCGCTTTGTGTGTGTGTGTGTGTGTGTGTGTGTGTGTGTGTGTGTGTGTGTGTTGTTGTTGAGATACCTGCTAATATATCTGCTCATCTGCTTTTGAACAATAGGGGTGAAGTGAATTTTATTTGTGGTGGTCATAGCGCTCATTAGGAACACAATTTATTTTCCAAGTTCCAGGTTTTCTTTCAATTTCTTTGTGCAAAAAAGACAGAGGAGAACAGAAGAGACAGTTTAAGACATCTCCACAAATGGATTGTTTATACGGCGATGAGGGGAGATTTGGGTGAAATGACCCTTTACAGATTGAGACAAGGAGCAAAGTCCTTCAGATGTCCCTGATATTTTACACATTCAGTACATGTCATGTCAGAAATATCTCTGTGTGACACAAACGTACAACGTGACAGACTTTCAGAGCCATCAAGAGATCTTTATCACAAAGCAACGCCTCCCTGCAGTGTGCAGGTCAAACACCTTGAGGGATATTTATTGTCTATTTACAGAGGCCACTCTGCAGCCAATGACAGCAGCTGTAGTTAGATAAGATCATTGACTTGTGCAGAGACACATTTCATCTAATTTATTGTCCACTTGTATGTTACTGGAAATCATTGAGATTCAGTAAATAGTCACTTAAAGCCAGGTCATGTCTGCTGATCTGTGGGGACAGCTCGAGTTGTTGAAAGCACTTTATTTGTTGCTTCATACAGATAAAGTCCCGGTCACACGTACCAGAGTGTGTCAGCAATGAACCCTGTTCACTTCCAATCAGCACCAGCTAGGGAGGTGAGGAAAACATTTGTTTTATGTGGCGAAGCAAATGGCAGAGTGATTTCACGTAGAGTTTAACTTTGTTGAACTTTGACCCATGATATTCTCTTTACATTCATGTATCTGAGACCGGGCCTGAAATCTGAGTCCCAAAAAACATACTTTTAATCAGTTGATGTCTTTCAGTGCAAAATTCTGAAAAAACTGACCAAACCGACAACACACTCTCGTGTGTTAGCACTGGTGCTAAAGGAGCGCAGCATACTCACAATATGTATCATGATAATGAAGATGAATCAGGATTTTGTAAATGCTGCATTAAAATCAGACTTGATCCAAGTTTCCTGTGATTTTATTCATTTGTTGGTTTAGTAGAAATGTTCACTTTGTTTTTCTGGTTTGTCAAACATCGATTTCATGGTTTCTGGCAACTTCAAACAGAAACAAGTTTTTTTAGTTTCATAAATTTAGCAAAGGCTTAGTTAGCTAGAG
Organism: Paralichthys olivaceus; assembly: GCF_024713975.1. Lineage (NCBI taxonomy): Eukaryota > Metazoa > Chordata > Actinopteri > Pleuronectiformes > Paralichthyidae > Paralichthys > Paralichthys olivaceus. The sequence continues at coordinate 12,337,938 of NC_091103.1, read as the reverse complement.
ACGTTGTAAACAGTATTTTTTTTTTTATTGTCAGAAGACAATTGTTTCTTGAGTAAATGCTTGTAACTATGAATTACATAACAGGATCAGCAGTAGTAATTAATTATGCACAAATATTCAAAATGTAATAAATAGAAAATCTTTTATTTCTGATTTGGGCTTGTTCTTTAAAAAAAGACAATGCTGAACATAGACAATTCAACATCTAAAAACATTTTGATTTAAAATGCTAGTTACATATTGAGAGTTTTTTTTTCTTTCAATCACAAAATTTGAAATATCAAGAGGTTGATTGACTCCTAAACTCCTAAAGCTACTAATATGTACTGTTCCTCATTTATTTTTTATCCATACTCCATTGAGATATGTCAAAGTATTTTGTGGAAATACACATCAGAAGATTTTCACATGTTAAATAACTTGTAAGAAATATAAATAAATTCCAAAAAATAACAAACTTAAAGTACTGGCTTGAGGTGTAGTTGTGCAGGTTTGCTTTAGTACAACAGCAAATCAAACAGGATGAAAACAAAGACTTTATCAAGTGTCGGCTGTCTGTGCTTCGTTTCCACTTCTTTAATCTCAGATCCTGATGAGTGACAGTGTTATTAACCAATCAGAAACTTGTCTCCCAGCTCAGAAACTACAAATCCTGCTCCCTGAGAGGGACACACAGAGCTCCCCTATATTCTCAGAGCTTTTGTTCTCACATGAAAGACATCACATGGTTTTCTGTCCATTTTCAAGGATCTGTCATCAAATATACCTTTCATGGTGACAGTGTGCCAAAGGCTAAGACTCATGGGAGCAGTGGTTTTTCAATGCAAAGTAAAAAGAGACTTCTCCTTATGGTCTCAGTTCGTAAAACTCAGTCTTTTAGAATTTAACGTAACAGCTTGTGTCTGTATTAACATGTCTCTCTACAGCCTGAGGACTTTGGTCAGTAGAGCTGCTCGGGGGCGAGTTTGGTTTTTAAATGGACGATGGATGAGGTTGATCGTTAATCTAAAACAGTTTTTTGCTTATTTGATTTGTCTTGTGGTTCCACTCCTTTGGTTTGGTAACTATTTCTCTGGATAAAAAAATTGTTTTTCTGGTCCCTGGTTCCCTGAAAGATGAACTCCTGTAGTCTCCATGTGTTTGTTGACGTTTTTTCAGATTAGACTTCAGCATGAGTGAACAGATTTACTCCACAGTGGGGGAAAAGATAGAACCAGCAGCAGACGTGGAAAAACAGATCATCAGGAGCTGTTCTCCTCAGCTCGTCTCAGTGGTTTGATCGGATCAGAGGCTGAAGTAGAAGCTTGTGGAGCTCTCGGTCATGGGTCATTTCAGCCTGCAGACACAAGCTTGTGCTACATGGTAACGTCTTCTGCTCCCGGGCCTTTAGTGAGCAGTGACAAGGAGACGTATGAAATATAAATACCGTCTGTTTCTTTTCTTGGACATGCACAAAATTTGACCACGATTGTCCAAAGTTCTTCGGAAATGTACTTTTAAAAAAATGTATAAAATCCATCCCAAAGTTAAATCAGCTGAATGATTCCTTGTTGAATTCAAAGATTGTTCCAGAGGATCGGCTTGAGTTACATAATCTGTGGAGAGTCCTGGAGATGCCCCTCGGTCCACAGCAGAAAACCCCCACTCGCTTACTGAAACCATGGAAGAAGACGGTAATGGTGTGGGATGTTCACAATTCATCAGTTTGACAGAAACAAACATTCTACGTTCTCACGCTACTCACTTCTTATTGGTCCTCCCAATCTCATCAAACAGCAACTTCCACCTGGGTCGTCCAACCAGCAGCCTGGAGGTGAGGGGGCGGTACTTCTCCTCAGACATGCTCTGGAAAAAAAATGATGGGAGACATGGGAAAAAAATTTAAATCCCTAAAAACAATTAAATGAAACCAGGTCTAAATGAACACCCTAAACATTCATGCTCTCAGCAGATTGAAGGTCAGGTTTCAGTCCTCTACTGAAACTTGCCTTAAAGATCCATCAGCCACCATTACGTTCAACTGAGCTTCTGCTTAATATTCCCACAGGAAGCTGATCACATTTCTGTTGTTTAGTTTTTTGTATTAAGGACCAACAGTCCCTTTATTATATATCCTCACACATTAATGTAGTATACATTATATACATAATACAGTATATAGTGGCATTTACAGTCATGTGTGAGGATATAGGAAAATTCCTTATTCATCACGAAATATGAATTATTCTGAGAAATCAGTGAAAATGTAACATGAAACATAAACATGGTGTAAGAGAAAACCACACCATGTTGAATGTGATTCTGTGGTGGTTCAGTTTGTGGTGATAAGCCTCACATTCATCACAGACATGTGGTTTTACATATGTGTTACATATTCATTGTTTGTCTTCGCACCGTGCAACAGTGTGACAGTTTAGATCATAAATACGCTCTCAGGGTATTATTACATCCTGTATTATACTCATATTACATACTATACTTTTCATGGTGACAAAATTTTTTTTTAGCTTAATGGTCCTAATATGTTTTCATATATTTTCATATATGTGATCATGTCATCTTCAATGCACTGGACTCTCTCGCTCCCTCTGTCATGTACTGCCCTCTAGTGGACAAAGTTCTTACACTCACACTTACTGTGAATTTAGAATCTGACCCCAACCATCATGTCTCTAGACTGTGAGAGGAGGCTGGAGTACATCATAGACTAGTGTGTGTGTGTGTGTGTGTGTGTGTGTGTGTGAGTTGGGGTCTTGTCCACACCTACCTGCAGACTGTCTGTCCGGCTGACGTACAGTTTCAGATTAAAGTAGTCTGGTCTGTTTTCCTTCCAAAGCTAAATGACAAGGAAAGTTCAGTGTTTATTGGTGTCGATACTGATTTAGTTAAAAAAAACATTGAAGATAAACAGCAACATTTATTTCAGTTTCTTGAAATATAAGGTGTAAAATTACAAACAGCCACAAAACGGGAATGGTCTTTACTCCAAGACCTTGACTGTTAATTTTTTTCATTTGACTAATATCATTACATTTATATTGTTTAATAGATTTGTATATTTACATACAAGCATGATGGGTATACTAGTAGCCCTATTAGCTGATGGCAAGTTGATTATGTTTACTGATAAAATAGCTTCACCTTTATTTTCTGAATGAACAGTAACCAGGGAAGGCACAGATATTTTCAAGTGAACTACTGAAGTCCTCTCAGACAGTGAGTGTTCTGGCCAAGTGCTGATTTCAAAGCAATCAAAAACTGTACGTGCTTTTCAATCAGTGTCCAAACTCTAATTATTAACCGCAGATGAATTCCCATGTTTTAATTAATGTAACACGTGGGCTATTGCCTGCTGGGTTTATTCTGACCTTGTGATGAAGGGCACACAGCAGCTCAGCAAACCAGTAGAAGGACTGAAGCTCTCTGCAGACCCAAACAAAGTACAACCTCTGCAACCTGAAACCCTCCCAGCCATCACTGAGTGTGCAGCAGGGAGAAAAAAGGTGAAGATGTCAAGTACCTTCATGATTTTTCAGTATGTGGTATTTTTGTTCGTAACTCACAGCAGAGCATGCAGCACGCAGGCAAACGGTGTGACTCCTATTCCACCAGCAACACACACACTGACGTCGTAGTTGAACACTTCCTCTGATGGACTTCCAAATGGGCCGTCCACGTAGAGCCTGAGCAAACAATATGGACAAAAACCACAGAAGCAGATTAGACCCCAAACTGGAAAAATATGCAAACATATATTTATAGCTGCCCCCCCCCCCAGTGTCAGATATACATACACAGATAAACATCCTGCATCTGAGATCCCACAGTCTGTATGTGTGTGTGTGTGTGTGTGTGTGTGTGTGTGTGTGTGTGTGTGTGTGTGTGTGTGTGTGTGTGCGTGTGTGCGTGCGTGTGCATGTGTACAGACGATGGGATCCCCTAACACACACAAACACCCATCGTATCTACAACAGCTGCTCAAACACTTGTAAAACAAAACACACACTTCTCACAAATACACACAAGTACACAGAACATACACATGTGAAATCAATCAGACAATACGATGCATGGAAATCCAAACTGAGCTCAGGAAATGTTTGGTGTCTGAGGAGAGAGAGGCAGAGGCTTTGAGTGTTTATTAGTAGTATTGTAATTTCTCCTATGATAATTAATATGTTTAGTGTTATTACAAATGTTTTACAGTGCTGTGATTCTGAATGTCCACAGGATATTATATGTACTGACAAACACATGAATAAACTCTTAAATCTGCTTACATCTAATCTACAATGCATCTCAACTATTTATCAAACCTGAAAACTATATACTGCAATAATCATTTCCTCCACGGGGGAATTAAGGTATTGATTATCCTGGATTAGAACCTTTATTTTGAAAGACATTTTTAAAAAAGAATATTAGTGGTGATAATTAAAGTAATAAACAAAATATAGATATCCAGAAGTTGCAGAATATCAGTAAAATGAAATTAACCCATTCTTCTCTAACTGTATTTGAACACAGTTGTACACCTTGGCCCACCTAACAGAGAGAGGGGGGCTCTGGGTTACTTTCACAAAACAAACACTCATCCTCTCTGAACCCACATCTCCCTCTCCCTATCTCCCTCTATCTCTCTCCCTCAAACAAACAGCAGGAAGAGCACAGGGGTCAGAGGTCAGGAGGTCAGAACCTCTGACCCCTGTGTGATTCTAAGCTTTCATGAGGAATCAGCCACATCACTCACACAGTCACAGACACAGAGAGAGACAGACAGAAATGTACTTGGGGTATCGCCTCTGATGCACCATGGGAAGGATCTCCAAGTCTGCTCTCGGCTGAGGGAGCAGCAGCTGTGTGAACCGCTCTGAGGAGAGGAGAGGAGGTAATAAAATCACTGGTCTTATCTATAGACTATAGATACAGATGGAAGAACGATGAATGATGCGCCTTCACATCGATGTTTGTCCATCTGTTCTCTCATTTGATGCTATAAAAGTGGGTTGAAATATCATGACTTATATTAAGTCTATGGTCTTATTCCATAGAACAACAAGTTTCATAAATATTGTAAGTATTATGTCTAATACCACGACTATATATACTCAGAGGTCGTTTCTATACACTCCAGTTCAGTGTTCTCCAACATTTCCTTGCTCCATGTTTTCATGGCACAGTAAAGGGCCAACAAAAACAAATTGAATTCCCTTCCTGTGCTTTGAGAGAGAGAGTGTGTGTGTGTGTGTGTGTGTGTGTGTGTGTGTGTGTGTGTGTGTGTGTGTGTGTGTGTGTGTGTGTGTGTGTGTGTGTGTGTGTGTACAGTAGCAAGTGGAAACATTCTTGCATTAGTCTAAATCTCCTGAAAGGGTGACAACTTCCTTCCACAGGGCAAGTGTGAAACAATGGTTACTTTTTATTAAATGATTAACTTTTCCTTTTTCTCTGACATACTGTATGTGCATGTAGAGTGTATGTGCTGTTTATTGTCTTTATAACTGATTGACTGTGTGCACGAGTTAACTCATGGCAAATCCAGATTTGCAACATGACAATAAAACAGTGGGAACCATGCTGACCACGAGATAAAGACACACACACACACACAAAATGTAGATTATCAGAAAAGCATCCTCCCCAGAGAGGAGAGAGAATGAAGAGGAGGACAAAACAAAATGACTTCCTTCCTGTCGACTAATATGAGTCAGTGAGAGTCGGCTTTTATGGTAACGTTTCTGCACATGTAAACCTATGTATGTGTGTGTGCGTTTCTGTGTGTGTGTGTGTCTGTGTGTGTCTGTGTGTGTGTGCGCGTGTTTGTGTGTTTGTGTGGGGTCTCTGCACGTGTTTGTATGAACCCACCAGTCCAGTCTCCCACGACTCGGAGATGGATGCCAAAAGTTTTCTTGTTCTTTGTGGGACACTGCGAGGAGTTAGAGAGCAGACAATGAGTCACAGCGAAACACACACACGTGCACAATTCCAACCAGTACAAGAGGCACAGACGCCTTTTTCATTTATTTTACAATGCGTATGCACACACACATGCACACAGACAGAGCCTTCCTGTTGGCAGACGGCATTATTAGCCTCAGGGGTCTGTCTGCTCTCTGTCAGGGTGATTCTCTACCCTCCTCCTCAAAGCTCCATAACACACCAGGCGCAGGCATGCACAAAGTATTTGTGTGTGTGTGTGACTCTTTGTGAGCGAGTGTGTGTGTGTGTGAATCCCTGTGTGCTGTCGAGGCAGAAAGTTGTTTCTTTATCTTCGGATTCAGCCTCATACAATCTGGACTAAAATCTGCAAACATCAATAAACAATGTGAAACTGAATATTACTGGATGAGCCAGCTGTCAATCAAGTGTCTGCTGACAGTGGAGGGGGCAGGATGTTGAGACAAAGAACTGCATGTTCTTTGTTGGAGGGGGGGGCGCGTTTAAGAAACTGTAAAAACATGTGTGTGTGTGTGTGTGTGTGTGTGTGTGTGTGTGTGTGTGTGTGTACACTGTGTCATGAGTGAGGAATGTGTTGCAGCAACTTGGTGGGTTACATTAAGTCTTACCGTCGTTAGGGTGAAGGGATGGTTCTCAAACGAAGAGACACCTGGACAGTTGAGAAGAATATACTGAGAAAAAGAGAGAGATGGAGGAAGAGAGAGAGGGCAGAAAAAGAGGGGGCGATGAATAAAAAAGGATGAAAGAATGAAGTACAACTGAGTTGCAGCAAAATCCTGTTTGGAGATAAATCCTCGCCATGTCCTCTCACCTGCCCAGGACGAGCTTTGAAGTTTTTCTTTAGCATCCGCAACTCAATGACATCACATGGATGCCTGTTGACTGTCACCACGGTAACGGGGTCACTGCCCCTGATGTAGCGGTAGAAACGCTCCGCACAGTAGAGACAGAGAGGACCGGACACCCACAGCCACGTCTGAACACACATGGAGACACAACGCAGCACTAAATAACACACAAACCTGATCATCATCCCAACCTGAGAGCCTCCACATCTTCTTCTTCTCCTTTTAAACATTTTCTTTGATTTCTCAGAGAATAATTCATGGATCTTGATTTTTAAAAATCAGAAAAGTTTTTATGAGTGTGAGCAATTTGGTGCAGGTCCAAATAAGAGTCTGGATGTAGTGAATCTAAATGAGGTTTCATAAGGAGACTGTTGGGCCTTGGTGGAGATATGTGCTCTACTGAGTGACGTGAACATAAACTTTGATACCGTTATATCTGTGAAAGGCTCATATTTGCCAAATCAGCCAACCTATGAGAGACTTAATGCTGACTCTATCTCACACCCTCTCTCAGTGTGTGGGATTTGTTTCTCCAGTTACCTGCCGCAGACTAATTGCTCACAGCTCCAGTAAAGCCTGGGAAGCACAACCGGGTATAAGAGGGATTTTATGGAACCAGCTCGTTGCTTAACAACCACGTGCAAACACATAATCACACACGCAGGAAGAAACACACACAAACACAGGCCTTGATGTAGAGAGGATGTCTACTCCTCCCTTACAGCTCTACACCTCTAATAAAACCCTCCTGACACTTCGCAAACACGCAGCACACGTGAACAACACTTACACACCCACTGCAGCACAGACAACTTTTCTTTCAGCCCAAACAAAAATAAACGTCAATGCCAGGGTACACGTAATAGATGCCCACACACACACAGACCTGGGGGTAGTGAGGTTGGAAGTGAGCCTCCTCTCTGCATCTCCTCTCCTCATCTTCACCCTGCTCCAGCTCCTTGTCGTGCTGCCCGGTGTTGCTCTGATTGGCTCGGAGGCAGCCAGGAGGGTGGGTCTCGATGTTGGTCTGATACTTCAGAGCTCCACTGTTGGAAAAAATCAAAGTTGGACTTCAGTTGGTGTTGGTTTTTTTTATTTTACAGTAATTTTTTATAAGAGTTGCTTGTCACCAGCATTACCACCAAGTAAACGGGGGGTTTAGAACAGGCACTGCACTAACAATAAAAGTACAGCTTCCTGTTATAGTACAATTTATCCACACTGTATCTATCACACTACAGCACTGAAGCAACAGGACTATGGTTGATGGACTGTCAGCAAAAGTGAAATAAAATCCTAATGATTTCACACAAAAAAGGAAAAGGACATTGCTGTGTTGAAAAAGTGGCATGAAGTGAATTTTATAAAATGAAACCTGTTTGTACAAAAGGATCCATATTGTGGCTGCTGAGGAAAACATGAGTTTGTCAGGTTGAAGTTGCTGCAGGAGAGTTAGAGATGTCTCCAGCTGTCAGTGGGAGTCGGAGATTTGCTGACTTACACAGGTGAAGCTAAATTCTTATCTCATCCTCTGTAGGTGGTTGATAAGACGGGGACAAACTGTACCGACAATGCAGAACAACTTGGCGACTCCTACAGGGATAAAGCCACATACACACTCAGACACACAGATTTAGTGCTGCCATCAGCGGACTGAGACGCGAGACCTACCCGACCATGTGCACCATGAGGATGATGTAGAAGACGATGAAGAGGTTGTGTGTGTACCAGAAGATCTCATAGTTGGACACCCTGAGAAAAAAAAATCACGACATAACAAACTATTACTTCTAAATGAAACCTGGGATGTTTAAAAAGAGAAAATAAATGAATGCAATGAGTCAAAGAGGAATAAAAACTTTGTCATATGAACATGATGGAAACAGACGTACAAGAGAAACACAAAGAGCACAAAAGAAGAAAGGTCGGAGCTTGTTCAGAAGCTCAGAGCCTGAGTAAGCAGGACACCAGAGGTCAATATTAAAGGGGTCATTACACACAATGACCCCCCCCCATAAACACTACAAACAATGAACATCATCAGACCCTGTATTCTTCCTCTTTGACCGCAGCTTCTTTCATGTTTGTTTTCTTTGAGTAGATCCTGTTTCTGTGCCGGGCTGAGCGGCAGCATTCACGTTAAATCATCTAAAAGACCAGCGTTCACTTCCTGTTAGGTCATTTTCTCAAAATCAACTTTGGTAACATCTTGGTTTATACTGTAGTTCCATATTTATAATCAAAGCAGAATTATGAAGAATACAAACTTTTACAACTTGTTTGGAAAAAATGTGTACAACACTTCACCTTTACAACTACAACCTACAGAAATACATGACAAATGAGCTGCCTTGCTTCCAAGAAACCAAACCAGAGTAATCTTCTTTTTATGATCATTTTAAGACCATCATTATATGTGGTGCATTACACATAAACATTTTATTACTTACATTCCTGACCATTGTGTCAAACTATTTGCATTTTTCTTACATAGTTTCCTGTATTTTAAGGACGGGTGGGAAACATGTGGGTAAACAAATGAAAATCATCTTCATCAATTATCTGTTTTTTGTTAACAACAATAATTATGAACTTAATTATGAACTTTCAGAGATACTGTAAGTTACCACAGTGGAGGAGTTGTAAGTATTAGAAAGACGTGTGTATGGACCAAGGACACCAGACACTAGACTGGAGGAGCCAGGGATCAAACCACCGATCTTCTGGTTGGTGGACGGCCCTCTCTACCTCCTCAGCCACATCTCACATACGAATATAATTGGTTATGATGTTAAATGGTAAAACTCTATATGTTAAGAACCCTGTGCACATTAATGTGTGTTAATATCAGGGGATCACATGGGACTTATTAGGTGGGTATTCCTCCGCTCTGCTGCAGCCATCATCCCACCTCCCCAGCCACTCACCCAAACTCTTATCTAAAGCCTTAAGTGGTCTGGAAAAGCCTCTTATCCTCTGTTCAATTAGTGAGGGAAGCAAGAAGAGCGCGCACACACACACACACACACACACAGACACACACACACACACACTCACACAGAGTGGTTGACCCACCATGACCTGAGTAATGACAGAGCTGAGAGTGAAACACTTAGTGTGGATTTGCTCTGTAACAGAGCACAGTTAGCATGTCTCCTTATGGTCTCCATCTCCCTGTCTTCATCTCACAAACACACAGGGACACAGAGGGACAGAGACAAATGCAGAGACACGTCTATTCAAGCGCAAGAGCTCTGGCTGTATTTAGAGAATTAATAACTGTCTCTGTGTTTCAAGAACTGAACTGTCTGCAGTGTTTTCAGGCATGAACAAAAAATTGGATCCGGACACGTGTTGCCAAGTTTGCCTTCCACACATGAAAAATGAAGAAAGAGATTGTCTTGGTCAGACGTGTTCACAACAGGAAAGTTTCCGGAAAATTCCGGCGAGGGGTAGAACTTGCAGGAGGCAGGACATGACGTATACATTTAAATAATTGGGAATCACTTATTTTTGTTTACAGCACTTTGACACCGGCGCCAGCCCTTAATGTCGAAAGCTCGGATCTCATCGTGTCTCCAATTTGACAACTTCTTCCATGTGTATCACTTCTTTTTCATCCTGAGATATTCATAGTCTTCCCGTTTTTTTCAGGATTGCGTTGGTCTTTTGTTAAAAAATCTCATTGACACGCCCACTCACTAGCTGTGAATTTTCTTTCTGTATTCTCACACGGGCTCACTCGGACATTTGACAAGAGGGCACTCAGGAAAACTTTATAATGGTCATGTGTAAAACACTGCTGCTTGCAGCTTTCGCCAAAATGTATCCACATAACACATCTGTGACACAACACAAAGCAAACCCATTAAACTTTTGTGATTAAGATGGAGGACGGTGGTTTAGTTGACCTACCGTACGCAGGAGGAGGAGGACATGAACATCAGGAAGAGGATGAGAACCAACAGGACACCAGTGACTCCTGGGACTTAAAGAGAATAAGCCAATAAGAGAGCAGTGAATTAATGTCCCAGGAAACATACATGTATCCATCTGCAATGGGGGATTTATCCATCCAGGTTACACGATATACTGAATGAGGCTGTTTTAATTTCTACAAGGATTTATCCTAACTGGGAAAACAGCAAATAAAGAGAAGATATACAAAGAGAGAGAAAGAAAGGGATATACAGTGTAAATTTATATGCAATGCTGTATAAGAGTGAGTTGTCTTTCTTACTTGTGGTCAAGATGATCAGCTTTGGATCCTGGAGAGGAAAAGGAATAAAAGGGAGAGTGGTTAGTGCATCTTCCACGTCTAAGTAACCAACTGTGCCAACTGTGTACCGGGGAGAGTAATCAGTCTGCAGGCTTCAATCCAGCACATGACAGGTGACATTCTTCACTAAGTTCCCCCCTCTACTAGAGAGGGTATCAATTGACTGTAGTCTGAGGACATTTATGGTAGACTACCCTCGCTCAAGAGTAAGGAGATTTTTTGAACTTTGTGTACGTTTTTCCTCACGTGTACAAACGACTTGAGTTAGATCTTGTAGTGTACAAACACCACGTGGCTATGTGTCTCACCTCTCCTCTGTGGCGAGCCAAATTGAGAGCAGGAAAGTCGTCCGAGTACCTCACACTGAAGTTCATGACGTTCACCAAGTGGGCAGACACGTGCACAACTGCAGAAGGGACGAGAGGCGGATTGCACACAAAAAGAAAGGGTGACTTAAAACACACGCTTAATTGCGGAGACACCAGCAGGTAACACACCACTTCAAACAGACACGCACCCGATTGTTTAGGTCAAAATAAACTCAGCGAACACTCATACAGACATTTCTTTGTCCATTCAGCAGAAAGTCAGCAAAACACCCTCCTGACTCACTGACACATGCACGCACACACACACTCACACACACGTCCCTGACATCACAGGCTAACCACGCAGCCCTTGGACAGCTGATGGAATTAGGGGCTGTAATCATGAGACACAAGGGTCCTTTTCTCTCCCTCACATCCTTTCTCACTCCCACTGCTTCCCACCCCTCTCTTCCCCCTCCCTCTCTTTCTCTGTCTTCTCTGAACCTGGGTCTCACTTCCTTCCCCACTAACTCCCTGTTGTCATTGTCGTTTGTTGTCTCAGAACTTCAGCGTTCCGCTATTAGATTATGACAAAGAGGCATGTATGTGTAAAGACTGTGTGTGTGTGTGCGATAAGTACTACTGGCGTTGTGGGGACCTACATCTGCAGTGGCATTACTGGGACCTGTCTTCCCTATGGGAACATCACAACATAAATCTTTACATTTTAAGACACGTTTTAACAATAGGGTTTACACATGTAGCTGCTATGGTTAAGGTCAGACTGTGTGTGTGTGTGTGTGTGTGTGTGTGTGTGTGTGTGTGTGTGTGTGTGTGTGTGTGTGTGTGAGAAGCTACTGACGAAAGATGGATTAAGCTTGACATATGATATAATAGTGAAGAACAGATGTCATGTCTTGCAGTCTTTGCTTTTCTTTCGTTCTATCAGCTGTGTGGCAGTGTCAGTCGATCCATTCAGACTAAAATATCTCAACAACTATCGAGTGGATATCCTCTGGAGGAGCGTGGTATAAATTCATAACATAGAGCTTGTGTTGCAAACAAAGCGCATGAAGTTTAAGACACCATGTAACAAAATACCTGTTCCTATCACTCGTGTTTTTTAAGCTTGATCCACACTAAAGTCAGGACAACTGCTACACAAATCTTGACCATTCTTTTATAGTGTTTTATGGAAATGCAACACCAAATCATTGTCGTGCACCTGTGAAATCAATCATGCGAGTCCTCTGCACATGCTGCAGCACTGCTTTACTCTACATCAGATGTCTCTGTCTAAAATCAAAACTTTTGAGCGTGCAAGAACTGTGTTATGAAGGGGAGAACCCTCTTTTGCACCAGCCTGCGAACTTTTGGTGACAGAGCGTTCAGCGTGGCGGCCCCCACCCTCTGGAACTCTTTCCCATCTCACATCCGCAATGCCCCATCTCTGGACACCCAGAGGAAACTCATGAAAACCCACCTGTTCACCACAGCTTATGGACTCTAGCCTCAGCCAATCATCAGTATTCAGCCAACCATCAGTATTATTATCTTGTGTTGGTTTCTTTTGTTTTCTCTCTGTAAAGCACCTTGGGTACCCTGAAAACATATTTTTTTGCATCCCGGATCCCATCAGCTACTATAACAGCATTGCTCCTTAACAGTTTGAGGACCTCTACGATACGATACAATACTTGGGGCAGATCACTGCAGAGGAGAAGTACACAGAATAGTGTTGTACATAGTAGTGCTGATTTCACTTGCCTTCATCTTTTTTCCTGAGCCTTGTGTTACTGTAAAAACAATGATATGAGCCAGGCAACCCCGAAAAGAAACAAAAACAAAAACCTGCTCACAGACTTGATGAATAAAAGGAAGAAGCCTGTAAACTGGAGACACAGCAGACACGCAGCTGCGAGGAGCTCCCATGATGTCATGAGCAGATCATCTTGGGAAACACACGCACACACACACACAGCTGGACAGCAAAAACACACGAGACCAGCTGGAGGGGCATCACAGCCGGTTCATTTATCCCCAGTTAAAACACACACACACACTTTAAACACTGATACATAAATATGTGAGCTGCTGTGTCAGCTTTACCAGAGAAGATGCAGATGGTGACTCCACAGGCCACATGAAAGGTCTTGCTCTTGTCCAGCAGTCTGCGCGTCTTTCTGCTCGATACCTGCACGAGCATGTGTGTGTAACAAGGTTAAGTCATGCATTCATGGAAACCAAGACACACAACTCATTTTCCACGTATCCTTCACTCCGTTCTTTCCTTTACTTACAGTGTGTGTTCCTCGAACAAAGGTGAGCAGTGAGCGACACATGGGCAAGAGCACCAAGCTGCAGTTCAGGTTCAGCACCGACGCAGACGCCCTGCTGATGCACAGACCGAGCTGGGAGACACACACAGATATAGACACACACATTGTGAGGCAGGTTGCTGCAATGGGACCTGATTCAGCAGATGTAAAGTGAGAAGGGTCTGGCAGATTAAGACACTTTTGAGCTGTTCCTATTCAGATTAAGACTATTCAGTGTGAGCACTGAGGCCTTGAGGCATGACTTCCTGCTGCAGAGACATTTAAAACTAAATCTTTGTTCAGTGTGGAGGGCCAAGAACCAGTTTCTTTTAGGCAGCTCTCCACTGGGACTTTGCCTTTGAATACAAATCAATACATTAATGAACAGTTCATTACAAACAAAAGGAAGTCTGACAAACATGGCTTGTTGGGGCCATTGCCAATACTGATATTGGCCAGTAAATATATATATATATATATATAATATATATGAAGGAAATTGCCATAAACTAACCCTCAAAGAAATGTTTTCACTTTGTGTAAAAATCTAAATTATACAAATTGTTGTTTTGTAAAGTGGGCAGTGTATTTGAAGTCACATGGACCGGATGTCAGCCATGTGATCTGGCTTTAGAAATCTAAAGCGACAGGTAAAATAAAAGCTTCTTTTTTTTTTTTTAACGCTCGATGTACTTTGGCATCTGCTAAACTCTGCACATTTAAACACTTTCTTGGCAGCCTTTGTGTGCACTGCCAGTGCCGTCGCTTCCGATTACGTCTCAGGAAGTGAAACACACTGGAGATGAAGGTGTATAGCTCAGAGGAACAGGGCGAGACAGACAGCTCATGTGTGAAGCTGTATTCTGACCTTTTAAGGGATATTCCACCCAAAATCAATGGGTTCAAGTGGTGGTAAGCTCAAAGCGATGCACCACAATCCAAGAAGTTAGCTAAAAAAATATCAATTATACGCACAGCTACAACTTGTCAAATTTAGGCTAACTAATATCCAACTAACTAATCTCAACTCAAGTCTTCAGGCAGCTCCAGTAAATCCCTCCTATCCAGTTACCCCCAGAGAGCCACGGATGTGATCCCAAACATACAGCTGTGTGCACATTCACTTTGAGAGAGATGTCAAAGCCTGAAGACGGAAAACTCCAGTAACCAAAAGGAGACCTTAAACTAAAGTGTACAATGAAGCAGCACCAAGTTTCACCATGCGAGAGACAAAGGAATGGAATATTGCTCTCCCCCTGAAGAAATAAAAAACTGAAATCTAGACTCATATATGATACGTCCCCAAAAACATTTTTTAGAAGTGGGCTGTTTTAAAACATGCAGAAGCACCAGCTCCATGTCAACACAGAAACAAACGTCTAACTTCATGCAGCACGCAGGTCAAAGTTAGAATCTACATATAGTGAGTCCAGGTTAACACCAGTGCACTTAAAGCGTCTGATACATTTAGCCTTTTAAAACTTCCCACATACACGTTCACTCTTCACAGCTTCACAAAGAAAAGCAGCTGACGGCAAAAGCCACAGGCAAGAGATCTGATATCCTGCTTTCTGTACATCCCCAACACATCGCAGACACACACACACACATCGCAGACACACTCACACATCGCAGACACACTCACACATCGCAGACACACACACACACACACACACACACACACACACACACACACAGACACACACACATA
This sequence comes from Paralichthys olivaceus, assembly GCF_024713975.1. NCBI lineage: Eukaryota > Metazoa > Chordata > Actinopteri > Pleuronectiformes > Paralichthyidae > Paralichthys > Paralichthys olivaceus. The sequence goes on along the minus strand of NC_091103.1, from coordinate 12,322,519 downwards.
CACACACACACACTGAAACATACAGGTGAACAAGACAAGATGCTTTTTGAAGTTAAATCTAAATCCCCTTCGGTAGAATTAAAGCTTTGAAATACATCTCTGTCTTACATGTGTGCACACACATTCACACTCTCTCGCTCTCTAACACACACACACATAAACTTAAGCCCTCTGGCAAGGCATTCAGTCAAAGCCAGCGGCGTGCCCACACTTGCCCCTCTCTCCCCCGTGCCTCCCACTGTACAGGCAGTGCATGAATAGCTCACACATGGCGTTTGCAGCCTCATCTAAATTTTGCCTCTAATTCATCGCTGCACAAATTGTTTCCTCTGTTTGATTCTCATAGTGTCAGCTCATCGTTTAAAGCTGTTTACCAAGTACTGCAACATACTCCACATTGTCTCCTACACCTGCTTCTAATGCTCGCAGGTTGTTTTAAGAAGATACTTATTAGAGAATCACCACATCCACAACACAATATTAAAAAGACTGAGGACATCATTGTGCTAGATTTAGGCCCAAGGCAAGTATCTAATAATGAAGCAGATCACAGTGATCTCAGGTTACAGAGAAGAATTTAAATGGCTAACACATTAAAAAACAGTAGGCAGTAGAGCGCATACTGAAAATCAAGCTACCGCACAGTTCCCACACTGATATCATGGTTTTAATCATGTCTGAGATTATTTTAACCAAGATTCATGAATTCTCAGAGATATAAACAAAAATGTTGTAAAACTGATTCTCTCACAATATCGGAGAAAGTGAACAAAAATTCCTGGATCTGGATCCACACCAACATTTAACAGCTTCCTCCCTGACCTATACCACAAGCTTCCACCAAGGCTCATGGTAATCTGTCCAGTCCTTTTTGCATAATCCTGCTAACTAATAGAAAAACAAAGAAACAAACAAAAACAGATGAACACATAAATTCCTCAGCAGAGGTATAGAAGGGTGTTCAGAACACACTTCCATCAAGGTTAACACAATGTTAATGATATTGAAAAACATCATGGATCCACCAGTTTATCTGGATCTGATTAAAAATGTCATGGATTCTACTTGAGGTCATGGCCCCGCTCTTCCACAAAATTCCATGGGAAGTGGCTCTGTAGTTTTGGCATAATCTTTCTTACAGAGAGCAACATGATGCAAACTGAGATCTTTAACATGACAGAGGAACCAGCTGGTGCAAAGCAGAAGAAAGCCAAACTGTCTGATCGGACGGTGTTGTCAGTGTATTTCCTGTTTGTTGTGTATCCCAAGACAAGGAAGACTTTCTCTGCAACAAACACACAACAACATGAACTTGTGACAATAATTACACCAACACTTATGTGGGTTAGCAAGAATCAAATTCCTGACCCAGTGTGTGAGTGAGTGTGTGTGTGTGTGTGTATGTGTGTGTGTGTGTGTGCCCAGGCTCATGTCACTATTAGCTGATCCAAGAGTCAGAGCACACACACACACACACACACCTAATTGCTGTCACAGAGTTTACAGTCATAACTCAGACTCATTAAAGTTGTGTTTGACAGATGAGCATGCAGCTCACATCTTGTTTCCGAGATATTCATGGAAATCTTTGAAGCTGTTGAAAACAGCAGCTAGTTTTTTCAACATTTTGAAACCGTGCTGACGGAAACCTCCAGTTGCATTGTTGTTTGTCTGCGCAGCCACTAAAAAGCATTTGGATTCACACTACAAGATATATGAGGATGCCAACACTGGAAAACTAGTTTGTTTCTGTGCTACAAATGGTAATCACGCTACCTGTACATTTTTACATTGATATCCAAATTTCTGAACTGCTATTTTTCACTAATTTTCCTACTAATTCATTCAGGTTTGAAGACAGGGAGACTTTCGGTGTCATGGCTGTGTAAAAGCTTTACATGATGTGATGTGTGGGAGTTCAGGTAACAAACAACAGATGTTACAAAAAGGCCTCAATTTTTCAACCTTTCACTTAAAGGAAGCCATTGTGTTCGTGTTTCACTTTTATCAGGATGCAACAGTGATTGGAAGTATTAACACATATGAGGTGAATGATAAAAGTATTTAGGGCTGTGTGTTTGTGTGTCAGGTCTCACCCCGAGCATCTCGTACAGGTAGTGATACTGATGTCCAGTGGAATAGAGCAGGAAGGTCCTGAGGAAGAGCCAGGTGTTTGCTGCCAACCACAGCATCTACACACATACACACACACACACACACACACACACACACACACACACACACACACACACACACACAAAGAGAGAGAGAGAGAGAGAGAGAGAGATCAATAAGCAGCACAGCATGTACAGCATGTAGTTCACTACCACTGCATTTGATCATTATTCTATAATATACAGTTTGCAGTAGTTTGCATTTATACACAATATTAATGAATCAACATTAAACTCACTATTGATCAGGATCACTGATCCATGACATCATTTTGTGATTTTTCCTGAGAACAAAAGTTCTCTTCAGAAAAAGTATTTAAACTTATCATCTGGTACATCAGATGAATACATGAACAGTAAAATGTTGGAGAGCAGTTTGAAAAACTTTGGTCAAACTTTATTCTCACCAGGATCAAATGTTTTCCTCCCTCGTTGGCGACCCAGCTCCGCAGCGACACAACCATGTTGCCCCCCGGCTCCGGGTCAGGCAGCTGCCCCGACTTCTCACCCGAGCCTCGGTGTGTCAGAGAGACGAGGAGCCGTCCTCCCTCAGCTCCGTCTGTGTCCGTGTGTCTGTCCTCACACCGGCCGGTGTCTGCGTCCTCCCGCCCGCTCTCCCTGTTCCTCCGCTCCGGTCCGAGCTGAGCTCACTTTGACTTTTCATCCCCCCAAAATCAGACGCGTCTGGGCGGCATCATCTCTGTCCGTCTCCGCCTCCTCCTCCTCTCACCTCGGCCCGCTCCACATCCACAGGCCTGCGGGTGTGAGAGTCCAGCACCGCCCCTCACATCCAGAACACTTCCCCGCTGCAGACCCGAGACAGGCAGGGAGCGAGACACACCACTCCTCCCTGCCGCTAGAGGGCGCCACAGACTAACCTGTACCACTGAAGCGGCCTGAGAAAAGAAATTTGGGCCAACTTTATGTGTCACCAAACTGAATGGCCCAACACACAAATGATCTAGAATCAAACATCACTAAACTCTACACCAACACTCCTGTTCACCAGAGCAGATCAGAAAACCTTTGGAACTGTAGATATTATTTTAACAACACAACAGTGCTGCCCTTTATTTAGTATTGTAGGTAATGGGTGTTTTTTTTTACTTTCTTGTGAATATCTAAAAAAAAAAGTTGCAGAGATCTTGATGAACAACATCAGGCATACACTGAATGAAGAACATGATTTACCAACCTTGAAAAAATTACACACACAAATGATATTAGCGCAATTGATCATTTTAATTTGAAAAAAGTTCAACTTTTGTTTTTGTGTCACAAATTAAAAGTACTTGTTTTTCCTTTTTTTGTGCAACATGGTGTGGCTTGAATGTAAGTGGACTGTTGGGCCTTGTGCTCTTGAGTGTCAGTCTAGTTCGTCTTGGTTTGGGGAAAAGCTTAAGGTCACAGCACTGAGTTATAGTGAGTGCGTTTTAAAATTCAACTTAAGTTTAATGTTGTCTTTATCAACAAAGGATTCAAGCTTTGAATGTTCATTCACTATCTGACCTTTTGTTTCACTTATTTCAATGTGTTTTAACTTTGTGACAACAGTTGCAATGGGGACAAGAGACCCCGTGTCCACAAAAACCACAGAGAAGGTTCCCATCACTTCACATCTGTGTTGAATACTCTTGAGACTAAATAAAAGCAAATCCCCGGAGTGAGGTTCCTAAATGTTGTGGAAAATCTTCTCTGAAATGTGTATTGATACACACTTTATCATTTGGTGGAAACAAAGCCAGGATATGAGGCTTTTAGTCTCTGCAGAACCAAAGCTTTGGGTTTTTACATTAGGGGGCAGCATGTGTTACTTCACTGGAAACATTTGCCTATAGACCGGTTCACCAGGCACCAGATGATTGTTGGTGGTCTCAGCACTAACTTTAGGAGGTTACCTGGTAACCAAAACAACATGTTTCTAATTAAATCGGACCTGACCTCCTCAAACGAGCCACAGACTGCTGCTTTAATTGAAGTCTTGCAGATAAAGCGTGTTGAGGACGGGGCAGAGCTGTGTCCTCCCCACATTCCTGAGAGCACAGAGTCTCCTCCCTGCTTCACGCTCCAGCCCACTGCGTGAAAGAGCTGCAGCGTCCACCACACACAGCTGTTCACAAAAAGCAGGAGGGGTCGGGCATGACAGAGGCCGCCATGTCTTATAGTGTGGGAAAATGTGTCCACATGGATTCATGAACGTGAACAAAGCCTAAATGAACCGACTCGTGGATACAAACAGGCCGTCCACTGTGATATTTACTACTGAAACACTCCTTAGTGTCAGTTTTCATTACAGAGTTACGTGACTGACTGGCTCAACAACTTTTTGAAGACTGAAGCTGCAGTAAACAAGCAGAGATGAATCAGAGAAACAGAAAAGTGTGGAAGCACTGTTCTGCAGGAGAAGAAGAAAAAAAAGAATCAGGACTTTGAAGCATAATTCTGAACTAAATGTTATATGCTATATTTAAATGCTATATTCTAGTGACAGGCTAACTTCCATAGACTTTTGAGGAAATTTTACAAAAATGGGTCATACATTAAGGGATTAAACAGACTGCATATAATCAGGGATGACATCACAGCTCCCCGAAAGTGAAGCCAAACCATTTTGATCGCCCCCTGGTGGCTGGCAGTATAGGTCACTAACCCTGACTCCACCATGTTAGACCAAAGTTAAAAGTCAAAGGAAACTTCAAATGGATTTTTCTCAAAGACGTTCTCTTTCATTTGAAGTAGTTATAATTAATCTGGTGTAGTGATATGATCCAATCAAAATGGGGCGAAGAATCATGATCGTGAGCTGTAAGATGTGTATCAGCCACACCTTGTTACCATGGTTACATATGAACATTATTCCTCCAAACTATATCCTTTTGAGATGGTTATGATGAGTGCTGTCTAACATGTTGCTCCACAGTTTCTGTCTTTATTTTGTCAATAAATGGGATCATATATAATTTCGGTCACAGCTTGTTTAACTTTTTATATCGTTTGATTTTTTAAATGTTTTTCTTCTTTTTATTTGCATGAATTTGCTTTTATGTAATGTTGTCTTTTCCTTCTTATTGCATGGTGCTGTCATCTTGTTACTTTTATTAGTTTGTATTACTGTGTATGACTTCTTGTAATTGTCCCTGAGTGTCTGTGTTGTCTGTTAAAGCACTTCGTACACCCTGTTTTAAAGATGCTATATAAGAAATAAAATAATATTATTATTGTAACTCAAGACACACTCTTCTTCTCCACAGGAGCTGGGCAGGTCTTTCTGCTCTGCACTCTAACTCCTGAGTCAACATGCTTTTTGGAAGAAGGGCTGTTATCAGAGTGCATTGTTGGCCATGTAGTCTCAGCCTCAGTTGTACTGAGTCAGCACTGAAGCAGCCAAGTAGCACAACACAGTCATCAGTCCAGTGGCTGATCACTGGCTGGTGACGACTGGCTGCCTCTTCTGTGTATTTCTCTGCCTCATCCTCTGCCAGATACAAAGTGTCAACCAACCTTCTCCCTCCCTCTCTTTCTCTCTCTCACTCTCCCTCGCTCTTCCCACGCTCTGCACTACTTAAACAGATTGCTCTCTATCACTATCTCTGCGAGTCGGTCGTGTGTGGGGGTGTGTGTGCAAGCCTCTGTGCTGCTTCACAATGAGAAAGGAGAACAGGTTGATTCAGTGGATCTGGTGGATCGTGGCAGTGACGGTTTTGTTCTTCCTGGGCTTCATCATAGGTAAGATAAGAGAAATAATTAAAAAATAAAAGTTAGGGAATCTCATGAGATATCCAATGTATTCAGTGCAGTTTAAATTGCAACTTGAATGTGTGTTTCTCTTGTGTGTGTGAGCTTAAGTTTGTCGCCACTATGCCACTTTTCACGTCTTAGTGCTTAAAGCAGGTTAACACTTGCTCAGAGGCGGACTGCTGTCTCGTGTGACCTGTGGTGTTTTTTTGTGTGTTTGTCATAGGCTGGTTTGCAAAGCCCAAACATCCACACAATGTGAACGACAATGCTTCCAGCAAGTATCTGAGGGAGTTTCTGGATGAAATGCAGCCAGACCAGATCAGAGAGCACCTCAGGTAGAGACCACTTCTAACACACTGCACATGCCCTGTGTATTAGTGCACGTAGTCCAAAGCAAATATTCTTTCAGAGAGATTCCAGCAGGGAAGAAAAACTATAAATTTCATGGGGAGAGTTTATTTTATCCACATAAAGGAAAGAAGTTCTTTCTTAATACCCTTCACCTTTATTCCTGGACTAATATTTTATGACTATCCATCATGGTTGCCATGAGATTTGGTGCAAAAATCCATAGCAACCCAACAATAGATGTCTGAGTTAATCCCCAAATTTTTCATATGACAACTCCACCCAAAGTCAAAATGTTTAATTCCCAATGCTGCTTCTTGGCAAGTGTCTTTAACAACATCAACACTAACCCTGATTAACCTTTAACCACACTGTGTGTGAGTTTCTACCAAAACTATGCTACACATCCAAATAATGTTCAGACCCACAGAACTTTACTGAGAAAGTCTGTCAGCTGCTGTCTGACAGAGAGGAACGTGATAAAAGAAGAATATTAGAATTGGTGTAATGTGTATTGCAAATTAGTATGTTATCATGCAAAGCTAACATGCTAAACAAGACATATCCACAAGCCGAACATTGTAAATGTTAATATAATGTAATGTATCATCATGTAACTTTACTTTACTTTACTTAGCCTAACCTAGCCTAACCTTACCTTAAGTTACCTTACCTAACCTTACCTTACCTAACCTTACCTTACCTAACCTTACCTTACCTAACCTTACCTTACCTTACCTAACCTTACTTTACTTTACTTTACTTAGCCTGACCTAACCTAACCTTACCTTACCTTACCTTACCTTACCTAACCTAACCTAACTTTACTTTACTTAAGACTTAACTTCAAGAATAAACTTAACCCAACTCAACTCAACTTAACTCAACTCAACTTAACTTAACTTAACTTAACTTAACTTAACTTAACTTAACTTAACTTAACTTAACTGCAGGATGGTCTGCAGGCAGCAGCAGGAATATTGTCTTTATATATACATATATATATACATATGTATATTTTTATTCTTATTTTTTTTACTTGTCTCTATCCTAATGCCCTTCTGCTGCTGTAATGTTGAAATTTCCCCAGTGTGGGATGAATAAAGTCGATCTTATCTTATCTTATCTTGGTGTGTGTTGGTTGGCTTCCTCTTCACAGGACATTTACTCGACTCCCCCACCTGGCTGGTACAGAGCAGAACCTGAAGTATGCAGAGCAGATCAAGGGCGAGTGGCAGGGGTTCGGCCTGGACTCAGTGGAGATGGTGCCTTACGACGTCCTGTTGTCCTATCCCAACAAATCCCAACCCAATTACATCTCCATAGTTGATCAGCATGGAAATGAGGTACAGGACATGCACACAGATGAGACACACAGGAAGATGGGAAGAGGCGTATTATTATGACTTCAACAGCACTTCAAACTTTGGTTTACTGATTAACAATTTTCTTTTTATCTGTATTTATTCAAGTGAAATGCCGCATTCTCCTCAAGTACGCGATCAAATTCAAGAGGGATCATGACTTTCTCACACACATAAACACTAACATTATTTTACTGCAAACCTTCAGTCTGTTTGGGGAGAAAACAATGTTGCAGAGTTCACATGCCGATCAGCCAGATCCATTAAAACGCACAACACACTTGCAAGACAGATCATTCAAATCCAAAGTCCTTTTATAGCCTTATGAGATAAAGATGTGCATGCATGTCTGTGTGTGTGTGTGTGTGTGTGTGTGTGTGTGTGTGTGTGTGTGTGTGTGTTTGTGCATGCATGTCTGTGTGTGTGTGTGTGTGTGTCCTATAAGTGGAGATAGTGACACAGCGCAGAGGTAAACAAGAGAAAACAGTTCAGGGTTTACTGCACAGTCATATAACGGCAGGCTGCTGGGATGCACTCAGGTATTTTCAGGTATAAACACAATCAGTTTCAGTGAACAGTACACAGACACACACTCAACACCAGGTCACACAACACAAGCGCAGACACTGAAGGTCCTGTATCTACTGTCTGCAGACCAGGATCAGATCAATCTAATCTGAAATTATTAAAATAATTCATCTTAGGTTTCATCATAAGGTTTCTTACTTTTACGTAAGAAAAAGTACTGAAAACACACTTTTAAAATATTACAGATTCTGTTCTTGATTAATCAATTGATTGTTACGTATCCACCACCCTGATACAGGGACACCTTCTCTGTGAATGTAAAAAAAATATAACTTTAATTATTTATAATGTAGAGCAGCAAATCCTCATAAGCATAAAGCATGAAATACTTTTGCACGAATGCAAAGAAAATAAATTAAGCTGTACTTGTATGTGCTGTATGTTCTGCTAAATGATGCTAAAGCATCATTTTTCTGTATTGCACGAAAAATAATAATTTTGTAAATTGTAGTGTAGTTAAAATAGTTCATTTTTCGTACCATTTAGAAAAGAAGATAAAAGGCTTTCTCAATCAATGTCATCTCATTTTATCTCACATCATTTCCTTCACAGGTTTTTAACACGTCCTTGTCAGAGCCGGTTCCAGAGGGTTATGAAGATGTTGCTAACATTGTGCCTCCATACAGTGCTTTCTCTGCCCAGGGTCAACCTGAGGTGCACACATTCACACATACACACACACACACACACACACACACACACACAAAACCTTATCACAACAGTGATGTTATAAGTTTTCACTGCAGCACTAAAAGAAGTTAACTTGAATTTTCAGCATTGCCCGTCCCCATCTGATAAAACAAGGACCAACATATCTCCTCTCGCTCTCTCTCTCTCTCCAGGGAGATTTGGTTTATGTGAACTATGGGCGCACAGAGGACTTCTTCCAGTTGCAGAGGGAGATGGGCATCAATGTAACTGGAAGGATTGTCATCGTCAGATATGGGAAAATATTCAGAGGCAACAAGGTAGGGAACATGTGGGTTAAAGCTTCAGTGGAAATGTCAGTGAAATCCAAAGCATATACCCAGATGGAAAAACTGCTGGAGAACCCTGAACCTTTCTGCATCATTGAGGGATTTTCTCTTCTTCTTCAAAGCTTTGTTGAAGTTGACAATGTCATCTGTGTTAATTCATCACTGTGGAATACATGTTGGGACACAGACAAAACAGCATCAACGTGAGCCTCTGCTCTCTGTCTGTGTTCTTCTGTCCACCAGGTGAAGAACGCCATGTTGGCTGGAGCGAAGGGGATCATCATGTTCTCAGACCCAGCAGATTACTGGGCCTCTCGAGTCCAGGTAGTTTAGTCTGCATCTGTGTAAAAAAGGGTAGCATAAGAGTCAACTCAGGACGATTATAATTTCACAATCCAGATCATAAAAAAAGTCTCGCAATCTTAACAATAAATACGTGTTTGTGTGTGAGCAGCCGTACCCTGATGGCTGGAACCTGCCGGGTGGAGGAGTTCAAAGGGGAAATGTTCTGAACCTGAATGGAGCAGGAGACCCACTCACACCCGGGTACCCAGCCAAAGGTGTGTTTGTTCATGTGTTAGAGTCTGAGTGTAAAGACGTGTGTGTGCGTGTGATAATTTAACATAGTCCTGTCTCCTCTCTCACAGAATACACACACAGATTCAACCTCGAGGACGGAGTGGGACTTCCGAAGATTCCTGTGCATCCCATCGGCTTCCACGATGCAGTTCACCTGCTGAGGTTCAAATTCCTCTCATTTCTGCTCATGATGATTTGGTTTGGCTTCCGTAGAGCTGTTTAAACTTAACTTTTAATTCATGGCAAGAAACTAAATGACTGAACAAAATGAGCTGATTTATTTACAGAAGATTTGAATTATTTACCTTTCAACAGGAACATGGGAGGACAGATTCCACCAAACAACTGGAAAGGAGCTGTGAACATCTCCTACAGGATTGGGCCGGGCTTTATCGAAGATTTCAAGAGTCAGTAAGTGCTTCTAGACTTCTCCCTGTGCAGTGTGACAACGAGATAATTATTCCATCCTCCATCTTTTACAAAATAAACCTCGTTCACCTCCAGTTGACAGTCTCTCCACAGATTCACTGCTGTCTGCATTCCCTGTTTTAGCGATTTTTCTCTCCCCTTTTGTTGCCTCCTCTTCTCTTGTTCAGCTGTAATGACCCAGTGGCTTGTGGCCAACTGAAGCACAATGGAAGCCCTTGTTGCTTCTGTGTCTGAGGGACATACATAAACATTTAGGACACATTTATACACACAGCAAAAAGGAAGCATGTATGTTTGCAACCCTAACCCCTTTAACAACAAATCAGCAATGTGTTATTATTTGATTGTGTCATTATTTGTTTCTGTCATCTCCTGCTCATGCCAAGTGTTACACAAGTGTTACACTGTTGTCTCTATTGATCCATTTCTCCTCTATCTCTTCATATGTCTTCATATCTCTGGCCTCCCCCCCTGTGAGCATCTTGTAGAGCAGATAATGTATTATTACTCTGTACTTGAGATCCAAATAAAGTCAGTTACACAATTAGAGAGTTGGCCAAATATCAGATTGGACGAGAGGAAGTTGGGAAATAGAGGTCCGAATGGTTGATTGGTGTTTGTATGGGGCCGAACCATCTGGATGGCAATGACCCAGCGATATCAGTAATTGACACTAATAGAACTGGTTGTTTTCGCCAAAATAGGAGCAATGGAATGTATTTTTCACTGTTCCTAATGTACTGGCACACCGACCGCAGTTGCTGGGAATAAGCAGGGAAGCAGGAGACCTCTGGATCCCCAAACACACACACACACACACACAAGCACGATCACACCAACATACACTCACATTCACTCATGGGCGGTCACCGAGGATATAAGGTCTGGAAAAGCGAGTGTTTGGGGTTGTTTCGTTGTTGTTTCGACGTTGTTTGTATGCTGATGTCATGCAAATAAAGAAGTCCCGTCTGGCTGTAACTTTTCTCCACGAGTTCTGAGACTTTCTTAACTTCCAGTGTTTTACTGAAGTCGAGCATTTCTCTTACAAAATTTGCGTCACAAACAGTCGTCTCTGAAGGGAACACAACGGTCGGTGGTGGCTTCCAGGAGCATCCTCCCTGCGTGGAGTGACAGGCGCCAGATTAAAGGTAAGGTCTTTTAAAATTCCTTACACTAATTTTGAATTGGCTAAGATAAAAATATGCTACAAACATAAGTCACTAAGCACGGCTGGGTGCTCTAAGGGGTCACTGCAGAACCATCCCTCACAGACAAGTACCCTCCTGGGGGCTGAGAGCGGTGGAGAAAAGAGAGCCAAACATCTGTGCACAGAACAGCTGCTGAGAGACGAGCTGAACTCAAGAGAGTGAAGCAACATTGGATTGCGATTGGCTTTTGTGTCTAAAACAAAGCAACCAGAAATTAAGAGAGCAGCTGTAGAAATAAGTTGTGTCTGGTTCCTTAATAATCCGTCTGTTTTAGGAAGGTGCGCATGAACATCCACACAAACAACCAGGTGACCAGGATCTACAACGTCATTGGTAGAATTAGAGGAGCTCTGGAGCCAGGTACGGCCAAGTTTTTTTTGTCTCCTGAGGAAGTGTCTGTCATTGGTGTAACACCTCTTTCAACGTAGGTGTGTGTGTGTGTGTGTGTGTGTGTGTGTGTGTGTGTGTGTGTGTGTGTGTTTGTGTGTGTGTGTGTAGACAGGTATGTGATTCTGGGAGGACACCGGGACGCCTGGGTGTTTGGTGGAATAGATCCCATGTCTGGGGCTGCAGTCGTCCATGAAATCGTCAGGAGCGCCGGAAGGCTCCTCAATAAAGGTTTGTGTTTGCATACCTAAATAATGTGACTAAAAAGAGTGAACAACTTTGACAATAGTCAGTGTGTGTGTGTGTGTGTGTGTGTGTGTGTGTGTGTGTGTGTGCGTGTGCGTGTGTGTGTGTGTAGGCTGGAGGCCGAGGAGGACGATAGTATTTGCCAGCTGGGACGCTGAGGAGTTTGGATTGCTGGGATCTACAGAATGGGCAGAGGTATGACACACACACACACACACACACACACACACACACGTATATACACATCTTGACTTCATTCCTCTCAAAAGGACAATGCTAAGCTGCTGCAGGAGAGAGCTGTGGCCTATATCAACGCAGACTCTGCCATAGAGGGTGAGTGTGTGTCAGTATCATATATAAATTGTAAAAAGTGCAGAGGCTGAAAATGTTTTGATCTGATTTGCATGTCTTTGATTTGCAGGTATGTACACACTGAGGGTTGACTGCACTCCGTCTCTAAACACTCTGGTGTATGACCTCACCAAGCAAGTGAGGGCATTTACATACATTATAGGAAACTTAAGACAAGTCTTCTGTGCCCTCTGTAATGTATTTTCTGTCTTTCTTTCTACGTTTGCATGTAGATAGCCAGTCCAGAAGACGGAGAGGAGGGCGTCTCTCTGTACGAGAGCTGGCACAAGCGGGACAACTGGACGAATGACCGCGATGCACCCAGGTATGATCTGGGTCAGAACTGAGGCTGCACATAAACTAATAAAACATTTAAAAACACAAGGCTCAAGCTAAATAAAGGTTCAGCAGTAGTGAAGTTGGTACTGTAGAGATTATCAAGAATAAGAAGAGGAAGATGCTGAAACAAGGGATTCAGACGACCAGGTCAAATCTAAGGTGTGTCGAGTTTAAACCGTGTTCGGACGGTAACATTTGTTGAAACGTCTTAGCTAAACCATTAAAAAGTAAAATAAATTCATCAAATATATCAATTCATCTGTGATCTTTACTCTGTTTCTGTAGAATCAGTAAACTGGGCTCAGGCAGTGATTTTGAGGCCTATTTCATCCGTCTGGGAATCGCTGCAGGTAGAGCCAGATACACCAAGAACAAGGTACGCCATATGTTGTGTTTTATTTTACCTGGTTGTGTGATTCTATGTTTATTGTGTATTGTGTATCTATGTTGTGGATATCAGCTCTAGAACATATCTGTAAAAGCTGTAAAAACCTGCTCTCTGTGAATCATAAAAAAATATTTTTCCACACTAGTGTGTGTGAAAGGTTTATTGTTTCCGGTGTTTGTGTAGTTTCATGTTTTTACAGCTTCTGTGTGTGTTTGAGTTTATTTCCATGTCTCTATAATCATTAATCGTTAAAGGTTCAGTGTGCCAGATTTAGGTGAAAGAAATCTATTGGCAGAAATTGAATAGTGATGTTTTCACCAGTGTGTTTCATCTAAATCGTACAAATTGTTGTTTTCTTTACCCTAGACTGGAACCTTTATATTGAAATACTTTATATTTACAGAGAGCTCGTCCTCTCTTGGAGGCTGCCATGTTTCTTTCAGTAGTCCAGACTGGACAAACTAAACATCTGTTGAGTTTTTCTGATAACAGAAGACTGCCACAGGTTCTTTTACATATTTAGAAGGGGAGGGTGAGATGAGCGGTTTTCAGCTGCAACATGCAACTTCACCAATAGATGTCACTAAATTCTACACACTGAACCTTTAACCTCAGATGAGAGTATGGGTTAGACTGAGGCCAGTATTACTTGGGAAAAAAACGTGAAATGTCCTCTGTGTGTGTGTGTTCAGAAAACAGAGCGCTACAGCAGTTATCCCGTCTACCACAGTGTGTATGAAACCTTTGAGATTGTGGAGAGGTTTTACGACCCCTCCTTCAGAAGGCTGCGGGCTGTGGCCCAGGTGAGAGGCGGCCTCGTCCTACTATTGGCCGATTCCCAGCTGCTGCCTCTCAGTGCCGACCAGTACGCAGACTCACTGGGGAAGTACGCACAGAGAATCGCACAGCTGGCACAGAGGCACCCAAAAGAGATGGAGATGTTCAAGGTGTCGTTTGGTGAGTTGTTTTCTATCCACGTGTGCTCAGATACGAATGTAATTCAAAGATTTGAAGAATCTTGTTGACCTAACATCTCTGCATTTCGAATGTTTTTACCTCCATATCTCCAGAGGCTCTGTTTTCTGCAGTGGAAAACTTCACTGTTGCATCCAGGGATTTCCATGAGCGTCTGCAGACCCTCAACAGAGCAGAGTGAGTTTAACCTGTCTTTGATTGAAGGAAAGAGTAAATGTGTTGGAAAACATGTTCTGATTGTTATCTGGATGTGTGTGTTTGTATGTCTGTGTGTGCATCAGTCCTCTGCAGCTACGCATGGTGAACGATCAGCTTATGTATCTGGAGAGAGCCTTTATAGACCCCCTGGGTTTACCTGGTAGACCCTTCTACAGGTTAGTCTCTCTCTCTCTCACACACACACTTCACCAGACATGAGTCTCATCAACTGGTCATGTAGTTGACCACAGCAGCCTCTACTTGGCCGTGTGGACTGTAGATAACTGACAATGATCGGTCAGATTTAACCATGCACTGTATATAAAGATAAAACATGACAGCTTCTCAAAAGTGAAGCCAAAGCGTTTTGAACGCCACCTGGTGGATGGCTGCAGTATAAGTCATAAACCTATTAAATCACATTTCATAACAAAACACTGACAGCACTAAATTCCCTCTGTTGTCTTCATCTCATACATATGTGGCAGCATTTTTCAGCCACAGCAGATTCTCCTCCCTGTTTATTCAGAAACTCTGTGTAATTATAACTTAAGTTGTGATATTTCTACATCGCTGCAGTTTCTATAATACTTCTTTAATGTAACACCCACCTCTCTGTTGCAGACATGTGATATTTGCTCCCAGCAGCCATAATAAATACGCAGGGGAGTCTTTCCCTGGGATCTTTGATTCACTGTTTGACATCGAGAACTCAGCTGACCCACAGAAGGCCTGGGAGGAAGTCAAGCGTCAAATCAGCATCGCTGCTTTCACCGTCCATGCAGCCGCTATGACCCTCATACCACCTGCTTGAAGCAGGCACGTGAAGACACGTGATTGAACTGTCTATTTTGGAACATGTGAAAAGAGGGTGTGTACATCACCTACAACACACAAACACACAAAGCGATGGACAATCCCCGTCATGTTGCAGGAATGTCCAGGTCTCAGCAGAACAGTGACCCTCTGAACATCATGACACAACACAACTGACAAATCTTTTTCTGGTTTGGTTCTAATTTATGCTTTTTAAAATGTTGTCGTTGTGTTGTAAATGTCTCTGGCTACACACAAGCCAAATAAAATCAAACCATTCTTATGTGGCCAGAAAACAGATGATATATCTTCCATGTTTCACTCAACAATACTTCAACAATAAACAACAACACAAACATGAAACATAAAAACAGTTCTTTAGATTCAATATAATTTCACCATTTATTCCGACGGTGAGGTTAATTCCATCCTGCCACTGTGTGGATTGGTGCTTCAGTTCATTTCCATTTTCAGCTCGTCATCAAAAGAGTTTGCTCCTTTGCAAGCTCTTTGTTGATTCAAGTTGTCCGACGACTGATTGCAGCCATTTTGGATCAGACTGTAGAGTGAAGCAGAATGTGAGTGTCCAGCTCCTAACAACCAGCCAGCTTGGTGAAACAGGACGTGATTGGCCAGTCTGGGATTGGCCAGTCTCAGTTGTATCAGTTTCAAACCTGGTTAACATTTTCCTAAACCATTAGTCTTAATCCAGATACCATTTGTAAATTTGAAGATCAATAAAAACACAAATAAAAGCCAGAATGACACAACAACTACAGTGCAAGTACGCCTCCTTGTGGCCACGCAGCTTGCTTCTTCTGACGGGCAACAGAGTAGTGTCATGCCATCACAATCAACACCTTACATGGCACAACTTGTAAACAGACAGCTTTTGTCTCTTCTGTGTATTTAGAGGAGAAAAGGTCATAACTGCAAATAGAACAACAAAGCTGGATGACTTAAAAACCAGTTAGAACACATTTAGGTATCCCATATTCTATATTAGTGCTCATTGTTAGACATCAAAAATCAGAAGAGCACCGTACATGAATATTTAGACTAATATTTTGTTTGGAGCAGTGGCATTACTACAACAGAGTATAAGGACATATGAAAAAATATCTCATATAATGAGAGTTGAAATTCAAACAAAGACCAAGTCATTAAATGTCAAGGAAAGAAAACTCTCTTCATCACTCTCTTCTCCTTCTGGATACAAAATCTTGAACCAGTCTGATTGTTTGTTGAGAAACTACAAAACCACTTCACTGATGTAACCAGCGACAGCCCCGCAGAGGACTGCATGTCCTCCTCAGAGTCCATGTGAGACTTTCTTCAGAATAAAGTTCAGTTGAGTGTTTTCAGCTTTTTCATATCAATATAAAGTGAGACTGATTTTCTTGATGCAAACTCATGTCATCTCATTCATCTTCTTGGATCATCTCTCGAAGGCACTCCTTTAAGTTTTCCACCCTGTCTCCTGGGGCATTTTCGATCGTCTGCTCCAGCAGCCGCTTCACCTCGTCCAGTCTGTGCACTTTCGGAGCGTTGTGAGGGAACAGGAAGCCGCCCAGCAGACTTTGGTGGCAATGCGGGGAGAGTAGGCCACACAGAAAGCGCAGGAACATGTCATAGTTGCCAAGAGCGGAGCTAAATGTTTGCTCCAACACGCAGTGGACCAGGTTTGCTGCTGATTTGGTATCAAACCTGGACTTGATGGTGTTGCTCAATCGCAAGACATTCTTTGAATCCAGATAGAACATCTTGAAGACGTACATAGCGGCCATGAACTCCTTAAAGAAAGAAGTATAGTGCTTTTTAGATGATTTCTATGGGATATCCTGTTAAGTGGTTTCATCATCATTTATAATCAGATATTATAAATACAGTAAACTGGAGGGTAAAAATAGATTCCATGGATTATCAAGGTGTAAGCGTTGTGAGTTTTACCTGAAAGGTGAAGTGTATGAAGCAGAATGTCCTCCTCCCCTCTGCAGAGGGGAGCTCGGTGCACAGACCGGACCACACCGTCACCTCCGTCACCTCCAGATAGTAGTGCTTCAAGTCCTCTTCAAAGAACACACTGGTCTTCCTCTCCAACATCTTAAGGGCCATGCACCCCATCTTCGTCAGCAGGTTCTTGTCAGCACTGGACCATTTCTTAGAGGAAACAGGATCAAAATGTCAAATCTTGACAATCCTGAAAATACAACTGTAGTTTTAAGAAACTATTTTTATTTGTGGTTTTACTGACAATGTCAGACAGACGTCTGTGTAATTGTGTCATGTTAGAATGAGACAGTGTGGGAGTTGTCTTCACCACCATTGCAGATGAAATTCTATCTGACACAAGAAATCCTGTTCAGGATTGGGTAAGGTATTTAAGTGTTATTCACATAGCGCAGCAACAACAACAGTGAATTATTATGACTGATCACAAATGATCAATACAAACAGCTGGCAAAGCTCCAGGTGAAGCAGATACGATGCAATTTAAAGGCGACCAAAATGAAATATCCTGTGACCTTGAGTAAAACTGTCGATTTCTCTGGGTTTGAAAATTGTTGGAAACATTTTGCATGATGAAAGCACAAAAGTCATCAGAATATGGAACATAGGTCTGGTCGTTTTTATACATTTTAATGAAGGGGAGAAAAACACAAAAGAACAGACTGACATTACCAGTTCATTTTCGCGCTTTCCATAGTAGAACTGAAGCCTGCGATTGGTTTGGACGATCAAAACGTTGACGTAGAACGGCGTCAGCCTGGGGGGGTGCACTCCGTAGCCTTGGTAGCGGAAGCAGCGCTCAAACACTGTGGCCACCATCCAGCAGATAAATGGCTGGCGGGCGAGGATGCTGAGTGTCAGCAGGCGCTTGTAATGCGCCACAATATTCGTAGCTAGCGCTGCATCGCTAAAGCGTCTGGTCAGATAGTCATCTTTCATCTCATCACTGGAGAGGGGAAACAAAAGATAACAGGACTCAAATTAACGGCTTAAAATGCAATTATGACTATGTTAATGTGCTGTTTAATATATTAAGTAAATATAAGGCTGGCATAAGGACATAATCATACACACACCTGAAGCCTTGTATTTCCGTGGCTACGTCTATCAGCTCAGATGGGATTTGTGAGACAGCCCCACGTCTACCCAGGATCCAGATGCAGGCACCACGAAGCAGCGTACCGCGGATGATATTTACAATCAGGACGTCAAGATGTGCTTGCGTGTAATTGTCATTAATTACTGGAGCATTCTGGAGAGAGAAGGTTCACAGACATGCAGATGTTTCATTATATGTTCAACTACAGAGCAGCGAGTAGCTCGTAAAACATGATCAGATTCTTCTGTCATTGACCATGATATATTATATTATCATTTTTAGGATGTTTTGGGTTCTCGGGTGTAAATGTGCACTGATGGTTCTACCTCCCAGTCCAGAGGAGCTTGGTAACAGTCAAAGGAGTCCATTATGACGAGAAATCTACAGCCGTTCTCCTCCAGGTACGTCACGTCTTTGCACTCAGGATGACAATATTCTATCACTTCCATGATGGACATCTTTTGAGAGGAAGGGGAGGGGAATTTGTTTCGGAGACGCCAGAAAGAGTGGAAGGAAAGTTCGAAGACAAACTGCAGATCCTAAAGAGAAATTAAAATCAAAAAAACAGCATTGTAGATTTAAATGGTACTTCTAGAATTAGTGATAATGATTCATATGTTACAGTAGAATTAGTACTAATGTACTACGATGGTCAGTTATCCTTTCTTTCCTTTTTTTAAAGAGAAAAATAGAAACAAATTACAGAATGAAATTTGCTTTATCTTCTCAAATGTAATTTATATAAATGAATGATTATTTAGGAGCAAACTGCAGCAGCATTGTTTTGAACAAATCACTGCCAGAGACTTTCACAGTGCAGACGTTTGCCTGCAGCCCAAAGTGCCTCCTGCTGACTAAATTAATGAAAATCTATTTTCTTAATTTTTTGAGTTTCACACCACTGTCCTACAGCTTTAAAGCCAATAATGAATCATCAAAGCAGGAGCAATGGACTGACGTTTCTGCTGATATGATAAGTCTCATATTTACCTCTGATTTGGACAAACTCATGAAATACACACTGTGTCTGGCAGTTTGTGTTCATCAGCTGGTTGCTAAGTTTATCTGTCTGCTATTTGGTGCCTGTATGGCAGGATACAGAGCGTTAATAGGAGCTTTCTCGCCTCAGATCTCACCTTATTGGCTCGTTGTTCTGCCCAATCCAGAGAGAACTTCCCTACAGATACAGACATTCCAATTCCAGGAATCCCGGTGGTCAGCACTGTCCTCACCGGTTCGTCGTCATCAGTCTGCGGTCGGAACAACTCATTTACATGAACGAAGGTGTCGGGGCTAGGGACCTGAAGAGGTGATGGAGGATGTGATGGGAACTCATGAGATTGATCAACTCCTCCGTGGCAACGGGTGGAAATCTGGGGCTCAACGTAGATTGTATCCAGAAGATTCCACCGTCCGGCTCGAACGACCCCCTCACGGATGATCTGGTGTTTTCTGATCGATTGCTGCTTCAGATGAAAACGGATGATGGCTGGTGGAAGAGAAATACAATTTAAAACAAACAATTCATTTCAGCATCGTGATCAAGGAGGATACTTATCTACTTAGGATTTTTGCAAAAAAGTTTGCAACCACGTACAACCATCAACACTAAACTGGTAATGTATGTTTGTTCATTTGTAATATTGTTCTTATGTATAATAATCATATTGATAAGATGAAGAAGAATAAGGTTTATTTATATAACTCCTTCAGAACAAAAGTCACAAAGTGCAATGTAAATAAATCAGAATAACATATCATCCATTAGGGGTAAAAAAATCCATCTCTCACTCATTTCCCATGACACCAGGCTCATAGTGAAATCAGAACATTAAGTGAACCTGAAATTGCTAAAAGGCTGGTGATGTAAAAATCAAACCTTTTCTCAGGATCATATTCACACAGTTTTTTAAATCACAAGGTTGACATTTTAATCGTTTGGCGATCTAGACCGAACAAGTCAACAAACAAAGTAGTCCATGCTTCATTAAATAGCTTTTTGTTACAAAAGAACACATGTGAGAAACGTCAGTCAAGTTGTGAGGTTCACAGAACAGAAACAGCTGCACTATGAACTTTCCTGAAACATGAAACATAATCAAACAACCTCGAGAACTCTTTTGTAAAAAAAAGAAACACTGCGACAACATCCAGACTTCATTATAATATCTCAGCAGTACGAGAAGTTCACTTGCCTCTCTTGCACTGATTCTGTAGATCATCTGCTACTGCTTTCTTGTCGATACTTTCTAGAGTACTTATTGTGTGCCTCAGGGAATGCTCCGGGCCTGCAGAACACAATCATAAAATAAAAATAGTAAGCAATTCGCAAAAGTCAGTCATCGCTTTTATTCACTAAACATTTTTCTGTGAATGAAACAGGAACAGCAAAATCCACTAGATTTCCAATTTACAACCATCTTCCAACTAAATTCTATATTTTTGAATAATAAGTTCACATGGTTCACTTCACAACCATCAAAAGCTGCTTCTCTAAATCTTGAGGTCTTTTGTGTGGTTCACACTGGACAGATTATAGCTGTGTTATCTCACCGAGGACCTCCAGGATCTTGTCGACAAAATCCAGTAAGTCTCCCTCCATCACTTGTTGGTCGTTTAAACCTGGTTTCCATTGTATAAACCGCAACTTAAAATTGAACAGCTCTTCCCAGGTCAGGCTTGTCAGACAGTTCTGGATACTCTACAGACAAGAGAACAAAATATGAGAAGTTAACACAAGTTCAAACATGTTACCTTACATGCCCAGTAGTCCAGATATTAACAAAATTAAAATATATATTATTATTTATTAATAACACATTTGTCTTTGTTTTTTCACGTTTAAAGTAATAATAGCAATAATTGTGAAGATTTTTTTTAACATATAGATTAGACAACATATAGTAAATGTGCTTTTATAGGGATGTCCCTTGATCACAATGTTATTTATACAATGCTTCATTAGCATCAAACTGCTTCAAAGAAACTTGTGGTGAAGCTTTAAAGACTGTGGTAAACCAAACCTTGAATATATGTGGCAGGTCTTGCTCTGGATGTAGTTTGCCAAGTCTTCTGTTCTCCTCAGTCTCCAATGCATAATCAAGTTCAATGGGCTCAGGTGGTTCTGGGGAGTTAGCTATCAAAACCTTATCCATAGCATCCTCGTCATTTTCTGAAGAATTCCCCCGATCGATCGACCTGAGAGAAAATGAGGAGCCCCAGGGCTCAGGTCAGAAACTGCACTGCACTGTCTACTATCAAACGGAGATCCCAAACATAAGACATTAATATTACAATATACTAATATACTGATGATTATGACATGAATGTAAATAAACAAAAAACAGACCAGTATAGTACGTATGTTTAGATTTTCTGATGTGGGAGAAAACTTTAAAAAGCCTGAAAAACATGTTATCCATGGCAGGGTGTGTAAAAGTGTGTGTGTGTGTGTGTGTGTGTCCTCCACCTGGTTTCAATGACATCAGCTTCTTGTGGCAGTTGCTGCGTGGTCATACTGAACAGGGTCTCTGGAGAATCGGAGCGAATCAGCAACAACCTGGCATCAAGCAACATAAAGTACAAACCATTCCAAGCATTAGTTTTTTCCTAAAGGTTTCTGTCTGTTGTGATCATTTCACAGACACACACATGTAGCAGCTAAGAAACTCTACAGTTGTATCACCGAAGTGGCCCTGAGCTTTTATATGTTTAGCTTCTCAGAAAGACCAATGATAGAAACCCTACTTAATTCCCATCTTGCTACAGTGTTTGCAAACTGACATGCAGATTATATTAATATTCACTAAAACAAAGCCCGACACCAGCTCAGGAGCAAGGCTCAGGGTACAGATCCCAGCAGAGACTTTATACTATTAGTGCTGAAGTGGCCAAAACACAGAGGCAGTGGGACCATTCTCAAACATCGAACAAAGACACAACACCTGGTCGCCTCCGGAGCAGATGAATCAGGTAACATTTCAACTTCTTCTTTGTTTTCCTCATCCTTCTCTGTATCATCGCTCTTCATTGAACCGTAACTGGAGGGTGGCCTCTTCCAACTTTTCTTCCTCTCCTCCATATTCCTCTCCCTGCAGATACTGAGGGGAAGGGAAAAGAAAACGTTGGCATAAAAGCGGGGGAGACACTGCTGAAGTTCAGTGAACTTCAACTAATGAGAAATAAAATTTTACAAACGTGTAGAAAAAAATACACAACTACACTGTAACTTAATGTATAAATATCATGAATTGCTGCTTTTTAATTCACACTGGCAGTTAAATATTTAATTCACTGATCAATGCTGTTTCTGTTATTTATCCAACTCTCACTGACAGATCAGATGGACAAACTGAACGAAACACACTTAGTCACAAAGCAGTAAAAGTCAGCAGCACCACACTCGTTACCAGGAAAACGATTTTGAGGTGATTATTTCCTTAGGTCAGTACACATCTGTACATTATCTAAATCATTCTGAATTTCAGCAGACGATCATACAAATCCAAGTTCATCCCACTTGATGACTACCCGGAAGTCTATAAAAGCGGGTCATCAAATAGTTCGATCAGTTTGAATTTTGAACAAAAACAACACACCTGTCCACTTCCGTGTCTGAGTCCATGTCTTCTGTGGTCACGGAATCACTCCTCAGCAAAATAACTTGTGATTAACTTTAACCAACTTTATCAAAATACATTTTAATCCAAAAACTTGGATCCTCTGCGACGACATGACTTTGAGTCATGACGTCGCTCCGTCGTTTCTGTCCCGAAACAACATGGCGGATTAAAACATAAACAAGTGTTGAATAAAAGTTTCCCAGAAAACAATGAGTCCAAATAAAGAACCTATAAAGTAAGCAGCCTCTCGTCTGTCGCCATTTTTAACCAGCACCGACCCAATTTATACTTTCAGTTTCGTACCGGTTATCCCAACACACAGCTTCCGGATCACTTCTTTCAAAATAAAGGCACAGCCTACACACGTTTACTCAAACATGCATAAAAAACTAGCATGACGTGTTAATCCTGACATGATTCTAACATGGAGTTCACTCTATTCGTTTCCCTGTAAGTGTTTAAAACAACACTGCATTCAAACCACATGGTAAAGATGGAACAAATTGAGCCCAAATAGTAATCCGTAAAAACTATAATAGATAATCTGACAAAGTGTGTAGTTTGTTTTTTTAATGTAAGACTATTTTATCTCTCACTATTAAAATTGCAATACATTTCAGGCCCTAAAAGTCATTTTAACATTATATAGTGGTAACAAGCTAAAACAGCCCCTTACTTCTCAAATCAGAAGTCAACTGTTTTCACATGTTCACCAATGTTAATCACAGTTTATTTTCTACTTTTACAAAAGTCAGTGGGATGGAGGTAATGAGGCAATAACCTTCACAAAATCAAAATATTCAGGCTTTTATTGTTGAAGCCATCTTAGAAAAGTATATTTCATAAGATATTAACATTAATCTCTCCTCCAAGATTTCCTGGATCATCCATGAGCTGCACTCAGAGTCTCAACTCTGAGAAATGGTGAATACTCGACAAGCAATATGTGATTTAAATGTTTTTATTCAGAAACATGTAAATATAATACAAAGAAAATGGTAGATGATTAAGACAAGAATTTAAAAAAAAAAAGTCCTGAAGGACGACAACAAAAAAGAAAAAAGTATGATCAAGTGGAACTGAAGATCATAAATCCACACTGGTAACGAGTCCTCACACCTTCATTCTCCTCATCATCTGTGGGATAAAAAATTAAAAAAAGATTAGAAAAAAAAAAAATGAAGCCAGGGCTCAGAGTAACCCTAAAATATGAATATGATGCTAAGTGAAAGTTGAAGTTAGTATAAAATAAGGAAATCTATTTTTTTGTAAACCACACCGTGAATTATTAAGTTGTAACATGAGAACCAACCACCAGCTTTAAACTATAAATACTGTCAGATGCACCAAAATCCCCATAAAGTAAATTATAATGTTGTTTTATTGACCTTTTCCAACCTCCAGCAAAGTTTTCCCCGTTTACAGACACAGATTTCTGAAAACAGTGTTTAAATTCAGCAGTTACTGAGGTGCAATGCATGAACATATTCCAAGCAATGTTATTCCTTTCTACATATACAAAGTTCACAGTTTATTAGGTACACCTTTGCAATCCAATGCAATACAATAGTGCTCCAATAGTAGTAGACATATAGAACAGCAGTAGAGTGAATTATCTTTCTTTGTAGACTCCATGTGTGTATATAGAGAGTCAAAATTAAAAACCAGTAATACAGTACACTTCACCATACCTGTATCAGTGCTTGACTAATGACAGCAGGGGGCAGTAATGTGCCTATTTTAGCCCCTTTGCTGGTTCAAAGCCAGTTTGAGATTCATGGTTTAGCTCCAGTTTATGCTACTGAAGTATTGTTCCCCTATGAGCCATGTAATCATCATCTATTTAAATGAAAACTGTAAAATTGTGATGGTGCAGCTTTGAAATCATTCAAATTAAGTTTTGATTAAAAAGCAGTACAAGAAGGACCCTTGATTGCAGCTGTTCCTACCTTTGCCACTACATAATTAGTAGTTTGCTGATATTGGCAAACCAAGTTCCGCTCAGACAGAATATTCCACAGGCAAACTTATAAATTATTATCCAACTGTTTGATTTAAAACCCTGAATGGATTTGCCTTTACCTTTCGAGCACTAGCTGTCAGCCCAGGAGACTTTCCTGTCTTGCTGGTGGTTTGTGGAGACTTCTTCCGTCCTTTAATTGTCACCTGTGGTGACTTAAAGTTGCCGGCTTTGGCAGCTCGTCCTACTCCAGAGTGAGGATTTCCTGAAGGGTTGGAGCTGGAGGTGGAGGTGCGTAGTTTGTTCAACCCTTTCTTCAGGTAGTTGTTTTTCTTAGGGGTGTTGTCAACCGTGAACATCATGGACTGCCTTCGCTCAGCCTGAAAGAATATTACAAGTGTAACTGTTAGAAAAGCATGGAAAACTTTTTTGGAACCATCTCTACTTTAACTCAACCAGTTAATACTCTGTGTGTGTGTGTGTGTGTGTGTGTGTGTGTGTGTGTGTGTGTGTGTGTGTTACACTCACTGGACTGAGGGCGGGTCTCAGCTGAGAGCTGGAAGTTCCACTGTTTATGTTCTTGTTTTTGGGAGTGAGGGGACGGGGGAAGCAGCTGGCCTTCACCTTTTTCTGTCAAAATGAGATAATGACAAAAGTGGAGAATAGAAAAATGAGGTTTCAGGAGGTAAAATATATGAAACCTGCTCAGTTTTAATTAGATTTGTGACTATTAGTAACCAAGACCAAACACTAAGCTTTGATCACAAATTGAGTTTGGACAAACATTTGTTACAACGATGTCCTTAATATATTGACAGACGTATAAAGACAGAATAATTCACAATCAAAAAATAAATATCTGTGTTTATCAATGCAAACCAACCTCAGGTGAAAATTGATGAACAGACAACGTAGATGATGATCGCTTTGTTCCTTTTGGGCTCCTTATCTGAGAGGAGCTGACGGTTTTTGACGGCAGCTGGCCTGGCATCAAGGACAGCCGGTGAGAACGAGTATTGGCTGCAGCACCCGACTGACCCAGCATGAGGGAGTGACGGTGGGAGACGAGAGAGTCCTGCAGCTGGCCAGGCATCGTGGACGCCCGGCGGATTGTGTCAGATGGGTCGCCTGTACGGACTTCTTCGTCTGTGAAAATGAATACGCTGCCGTGGCCAGTCTAGAAAACAATAAAGAAGGATTTGATAAATCTATTGGGAGAATTTAAGACATCAGCTACTAAATCCACCAGTCGGACTGTGGGTCATAGTCTGGATAATATTGTTTTAGCCTGTTTCACCAGATTAATGTATAAATCAATGTTTTTCTATATTCCTGATGGGGTGTCAAAACAAACGTGCATTTCATTTTCATAA
Source organism: Paralichthys olivaceus (assembly GCF_024713975.1). NCBI lineage: Eukaryota > Metazoa > Chordata > Actinopteri > Pleuronectiformes > Paralichthyidae > Paralichthys > Paralichthys olivaceus. The sequence goes on along the minus strand of NC_091103.1, from coordinate 12,296,350 downwards.
TCAATACTATTTTAATTACTAGCTACATCAAGTGTCAACTGTATGCCTAGTGTGTTCACTGTACATCCAAGTGTCCCTTCTCTCCTCACCTCCGACTCCACAGGGTAGCTGCTCTTCAGATGAGGAAGACAGGCCCTGTTCCTGGTCTGCAGCTCAGCGATCCTCAGCCAATCTTCAGGAGCACCGTCTGGCTCGTTCTCTGCCCCCACACAAAACGTACTAGTGGCTAAACACAGAGAAATAGAAACAAAATCGAGTTACATACACATTTTTTTTTTAAAATCTAGATTATTTTTTTCTTTTGTAACTGTAGAAGGAATCAGTTACTATTCCATTGTGATGATTTGTCACTTATACATTAAAGTAAATTGTTAAATTGAATGTTGGTGTTTTGGACCATTAGTTAGGGATGGCAACCCCTCACTCTAGAACAATGTGATGGCCCTATTCAGATTCAGCAGATTCATGTTAAGCTTTATTTATCACTTCCATAATACACATTACAGCACACATGTGAGCAAAATGCTGCACTTCACATTTAAAAGAAACGCTGAGACGCATTATCCATGTAACATAGAAATGTGAACACTCTAATGAGAGCAGCTTTATTTTCTTTTTTTGACTGAAGGAATTATTGATTAGGAATGTAGTTGTTGGGTTCATCACTAATGGAAACAATTAGTGGCAGTTCTAAGTGCATGTTACCCACATGCAACAGAGAAGATAAAAAAGATACGTCTCAGGCCGGCAGGTTATTTTTTTCCAGCCTAATCTCTCAGTTTCTTTTACTTGAACCTCCTGTGTGTCAACCTGGTATGTACTCACTCTGTGAATGGATTGTACTCCGTCTGTACCCTGGGAGACCGATGAGTTGGTCGCTGGCGGCACTTGTCATTCTGGCAGGTGTGCCAAACAGCTCCATAGACACGGGTTGTGCAGGGTGAGCACTGGAGAGGTTTGGATGGGAGCGAGCTGAGGCCAGACTGTAGAAAGTCTCCTCACCTTCACCGCAGCCTGGGGTTTTCTACAGAGCAGAGTTCAACAATCACTCATGGTTACAATAACAGTGCAGTGGGAATATTTCTAAAGGGCAAAAAAGGATGTACAGCTGAGCTCTGAGAATGAATGAAGAATTCCAACATCACCATATCCTCTACATTTGTGACAGAGTGAGACAGTAGCCAGTTATGATGATTATTCAAAGTCATTAACAGTGTGTGCTTTATTGTGAACATGCAAAACATGCATTGTGCCTGTGAGTTTCCTCCACCTTGGTCAAGGTGATGTTTATAACCTGCGTGGTCCTGCGTCTCTTGACTGAAGAACTTGGATTTTGGCGAGCTGAATCCAGTTCCATTCTGTTCTCTGTACTGGTTCTGCACAATGAAAAAGAGAACACGGTTGTTGCACAAATCAAACATATGAAGAATTAGGAATAAGGATACCTGTTGCTTTTTGCATTACTCAAATTCTTATTGGGATTGAATTTACTGATATTCAAAATAATGTGTTTCAATAATAAGCATTCAATCTTCTATACTTCCATCCTCAGAACAGACATCAGAGATGTTCCAAAGGGAGCATACAAACTGCCCAGATTTATTTGGACTTTTCTGGAAAAATCATAATATCTCACAGGAACAACAAAAAAAAAATGTATGAAAGTAAATTTTGAAAACGTAATGTGGGACATAGAAGGAAACATCCACTACTCTGTGAAATACCTGTTAATCTGTCTGGTGTTTATAGGTGTGAAGTAGAGAGTTTCCAGTGACTCGGCCTGAAGACCACGTCGCTTGGCTGCCAACCGCTCAGAGCTTCGAACAAGTGGTGTGCTGGATTCATCAGGTGCTGAAAGTTTCCTGTAAAGAGTTTTGTGCAAGATTACAATCACATAGACTCCCTTTATTTTACATGATGGCTTTTCTGCTTTTCTCATTTTTTATTTCCTCCATGTTTGGATTGTTGATGCAGGAGTCCCTTGAACATGTGATGAGATAACTGCTAGGTGCTTCCTATCTGGGAGGAACGTTACCTTGTGTTGTTCAGAGAGTCCTCCAGAGAGCTCTGGTCCAGGCTGTCAGAGCTCACGGTTCTCTTCAACCTGGTCTGGATGCTTGAGTGTGTGTTGGGAACATCCAAGTAAGACAAGTCTTTTGCACTTCCTTTTTTACCATGAATCCTATTGTGCAGCTGCAGGTTATGGTCAGCAAGGGTCAACTAAAGGTAAACAAACAAGAGGGAAAGAGATCAGGGTACAGTCCACATTCTTTCAAACCCCCCCCCCCCAGATTCATATATGATCGCTGTGACCTTTGACCACTGAAAATGTTTCCTTCTCATCTTAGTGAGAATGTGTGTTCATGCTCACTGCATTCCCTCCTCATGCTTCAAAATAAAATACCAACCTGTGCTTTCAAACTGGCCACCATGTCAAGGAGGTTTTTCTCGTTGGTTTGGGCTCTCTCCAAATCCCGCTGGAGCAGCTTGTTCTCCATAGTGATTGTCTTTACTTCACACTCTTTAACCCCTAAGGAGTGCTTGAGTTCAGTCACTTCCTGTTGGCTCTCCTGGAGAAGCTGCTTCTTGCCATTGTAGTGATTCACTGCTTTCTCCACCTGTGCCATAGTGATGATAAGTGAGGGATTTGAGTGTCAAAGCAGATAAATCAAAACGACAAGGATGATGGCATTGTGGTGCAGGGACAAAAGCAACTGATCAACAAAAATAGGGAGAAAGTAAATTATCATTTTGACTACTATCACTTTGAGTTGTGTATTGTGGCCGCACTAACCTGTGCCTTGTAGTGTTCTACAGCCTCTGATTTAGCTGAGAGCTGTTCCTGCAGCTCTCTCTTTAGCGCCTCAATTTCTTCAGCTTTTTCATTTGCTTTTAGGAACTTCTCTTTCAGAATTTCCATCTCATGCTCCAGCATGGATTCCAGTTTACGGGAGGTTGTGTTCTCTCTCTCTGTAGCATGCTTGGCTTGAGCAAGTCTCTCCTTCTCGAAGGCCATGACATTGAGCTGTTTTTCCAGAGCTTTCTGATCGGATTCTGCCTGGTGTATTCTGGCCAAGAGCTCTTGTTTTTCCTGAACGAGAGCCTCTTTTTCCCTGAGGGTTATAACTTGCAACTCTTCCACACCCTCCCTCAGCCTGAGGTCTGCAGCATGTGTGTCTTTGTGTTGGTTCAGCTCTGTGTTCAATGAAACAAGCTGCTGTTGGAGGAGGTCGATCTGCTGAGAGGATTCCTGTTGAGTTTTAAGTAACATTTCCTCCTTAGCTGAAAGTTGTAGAGAAATGTTTTTCACGTCTCGTTTCAGACCCTGGATCTCATGTTGAAGAACATCTGCGTGTTTGGAGCTCTCCTCCCTGATATCAGCCAGAATTCTCTCATTGGCTTCAGCTTCCTCTCTTGCTTTTTGCATCAGGTTAGCTTGGACAGTGACCTCCTCTCTGAGGCTGGTGAGATTTTGGTCCTTATCAACCACGAGCATGTTGACAGCAGACAACTCTGTCTGGAGGATCTCAATCCTTTGCTCAGTCCTGAGGAGGAGACTCTCCTTCTCACTCCGACATTCTTTAAGCTTCTGTATCTCATCTTCACGTTGAGCTAACAGAGCTTCCTTGGACTGCACATCTTCCTCAACCTTGCTAAGTGAGAAACTAAGGCCCTCCACCCGTTCCTTCAAACTCTGGATCTCTAGATTTAGTGAATCTGACTGCTCAGAGCTGCCAGTCCTCAACATATCCATCTGTTCCTCCTTAGCTTGGATCTCCTCCCTCATGCTCCTCATCTGATCTTCAGCAGCAGACAGTTCTTGTTGCAGAAGCTCCTTCTGATGAGAACTCTCATGCTCCTGCTTGTCGAGCAGAGACACTTGTATCTGGATCTTTTCTTCAGCCTTTGTGAGGGAGTCAACGGTACTGTCAAGTTGGTTTTTCAGACGTGTGATCTCTTGCTGTAGCATGCCAGAATGTGTGGTTCCATCTTGTCTCAATATGACCAGTTGTTCCTCTTTAGCCTGGATCTGTTCTCTAAGTCCTCTCACCTCCTCTTCAGATGTTTCCATCAGGTTTTGATATTTCTCTTTTCCCTGAGAAATCTCTGACTCCTTCTGAGCCAGCAGGTTCTCTTTATCCTGAACCTGTTCTGTTGCAGTCTTCAGTGATCCACACAAACTTTCCACTTGATCCTTCAGAGTTTGGATCTGAGTTTGGAGAACTTCTGACTCTTTGCAGCTCTCAATATTTAACTTGTGAACCTCACCCTCTTTAGTTTGGATTTCCTTCTTCAGCCGATTTACTTCCTCCTCAAGGGCAGCACCGTGGTTTTTAAGAGCCTCAATCTGCAGAGTGCTCTCCTGCTCCTGCTTGGCATTCAAATCATCTTTGGCTTTAACCTGATCTTTGGTGACTTCAAGAGAATCACTCATGCTTTTTATCTGCTTATTCAGATCTGCAATCTCCTGCTGGAGCAAGTCAGAGTGTGTAGAGGTCTCATACTTCAGTTGGCTCAGCTGCTCCTCCCTGGCACAAATCTCCACATTCAGCCTCTTCACTTCATCTTGCGAAGTGACCATCTGTGCCTGTTGCGCCTCCATGTGCTGAGTGTTCTGCAGTTGCTGTTCGGCAAACAGATTCTCCTTGGATTGCAAGTTCTCCTCAACAGACTTCAGTGAGAACCTAAGACCCTCCACCCGTTCCTTCAAACTCTGGATCTCTAGATTTAGTGAATCTGACTGCTCAGAGCTGCCAGTCCTCAACATATCCATCTGTTCCTCCTTAGCTTGGATCTCCTCCCTCATGCTCCTCATCTGATCTTCAGCAGCAGACAGTTCTTGTTGCAGAAGCTCCTTCTGATGAGAACTTTCATGCTCCTGCTTGTCGAGCAGAGACACTTGTATCTGGATCTTTTCTTCAGCCTTTGTGAGGGAGTCAACCGTACTGTCAAGTTGGTTTTTCAGATGTGTGATCTCTTGCTGTAGCATGCCAGAATGTGTGGTTCCATCTTGTCTCAATATGACCAGTTGTTCCTCTTTAGCCTGGATCTGTTCTCTAAGTCCTCTCACCTCCTCTTCAGATGTTTCCATCAGGTTTTGATATTTCTCTTTTCCCTGAGAAATCTCTGACTCCTTCTGAGCCAGCAGGTTCTCTTTATCCTGAACCTGTTCTGTTGCAGTCTTCAGTGATCCACTCAAACTTTCCACTTGATCCTTCAGAGTTTGGATCTGAGTTTGTAGAACTTCTGACTCTTTGCAGCTCTCAATATTTAACTTGTGAACCTCACCCTCTTTAGTTTGGATTTCCTTCTTCAGCCGATTTACTTCCTCCTCAAGGGCAGCACCATGGTTTTTAAGAGCCTCAATCTGCAGAGTGCTCTCCTGCTCCTGCTTGGCATTCAAATCATCTTTGGCTTTAACCTGATCTTTGGTGACTTCAAGAGAATCACTCATGCTTTTTATCTTCTTATTCAGATCTGCAATCTCCTGCTGGAGCGAGTCAGAGTATGTAGAGGTCTCATACTTCAGCTGGCTCAGCTGCTCCTCCCTGGCACAAATCTCCGCATTCAGCCTCTTCACTTCATCTTGCGAAGTGACCATCTGTGCCTGTTGCGCCTCCATGTGCTGAGTGTTCTGCAGTTGCTGTTCAGCAAACAGATTCTCCTTGGATTGCAAATTCTCCTCAACAGACTTCAGTGAGAAACTAAGACCCTCCACTTGTTTCTTTAAGTCACCAATCTCTTGTTGCATCAGTTCTGACTGCTCGGAACTTTGATTTTTCAATATGTCCATCTGTTTCTCTTTAGCTTGGATCTCCTCCATCATGCACCTCACTTGATCTTCAGAGGCAGACAGTTGTTGTTGCAGAAGCTCCTTCTGATGTGAACTCTCTTGCTCCTGCTTGTCGAGCATCACTAGCTGTGCCTGAACCTGCTGTGCAGACTTTGTGAGAGAGTCATTCAGAATTTCAACTTGGCCTTTAAGACATTTAATCTCTTCCTCCAGCAACCCAGACTGATGAGAGCTGTCATTCTTCAATGTTACAAGTTGCTCATTTTTGACCTGTATTTCTGCATTGAGTTTCTGAACCTCCTCTTCACAGGTCACTACCTGCTGTTGGAGCTTCTCCCTTTGTTCAATATTCTCTTGTTGGGTTTTAGCCAGTAGGTCTTGCTTAATTTCAATTTCCTGCTCAGCCTGTTTGAGAGATGAGTTTAGGTCTTCCACTTGAGACGTCAATCTCTGGATTTTATCATGAAGAATTTCCTGCTCATTAGACTTCTCCAGAAGTATTTTGGCGAGCATTTCCTCTTTGGCTTGAATTTCTTCTTTGATTATTTTGGCTTCATCTGTGAGAACATCGACTTCATCTTTGAGGCTGTTAATTTGTTGGTCCTTATCAGCCAAGAGAGAACTGGCGGCAGATAACTTTGTCTCCAGATCTTTCACCTTTTCTTCAGTCTGGTGGAGAAGGTCTTCTCTCTCTCTCTTCATTTCTTTCAGTCTTTCAATTTCTTGCTCACATGCAGCGACATGCTGTTGCAGTCTCGTCGCCTGCTCAGTTTTCTGCTGCTCAACTTGGTCAAGTTTAAGTTTGAGATCCTGGATCTCTTTGTGAAGGGCTGCTCTCTGCTCAGTGATCTCCTTCTGCAATTTCTCCAAAAGTTCATCCTTGGCTTGAATAATGTCCTCCGTTTGGGATTTCTGTTGCTGCAGGAGCTCCTTCTGTTGAGTGATTTCTTGCTGGTACTCTGCCAGCTGAGTTGTTTTGGTCTGAATCTCCACCTCCGCCTGCTTCAGGGAGCTAAATGTGCTGTCAAGCTCACTCTTCAAGTCGTTAATCTCAGTCTCCAAGTATTCTCTCTGGAAGTTTAAGAAAAAAAAGATAATTCACAGTCAATTCAAAACAGAAAAATATATGATAAATAAATTGGGGTATAACTATACTAATATTTGATTTAACATTTACCTCCATCACAGGCCCCATATTCTCTCCTACTTCCTCTTTAGTGGCTTTGCTTATTTCATCCTCCAAACAGGAAATCTTTCCCTGGAGGATCTCAATTTGTTCAGACAGAAGCTCCTGAGCAACAAAGAGTATAACACAGGAAATTAAAACCCTTCTTGTTAGATTTACATGATTTTCTCAAATTACATAGTTTCTGCACCACCTCCAATGGAAGACTATGTTCTACCTTTTGAGCAGTAGCTTGGTTGAGCTCACTTTGTAAGTGGCTTGTTTCGCTTCGCCACTCCTCCTGAGATGATGCTTGACTTTCTGTCAGTCGGCCAACTTCTGCCTCGAAGATGGCCAGCTGTGAACACATTGCTCTCACCTGGAAAATGAGAAAATAAAGCTTTTACAGTCAGTATGCAGCAAAGTTTTTGATCTCATTATTTATACATCAGGATTCCTACACATTCATTATCAAACATCACATTTTAAGGACATTTCAGATTCAAACACCCAGAACGACATAGTCTGAGACATGGATCAAATTTTAGTTACAATTTAGTCTCAATTAGTTACTGTGACAAAATATATACAAAGACTTTTTTATAATGAGTAAAGGATTTACAGAAGCACAAAGACCAATTCAAAAAAAAGATAGGCCTGAATATATAAACTGTTGAAAATTGTTATTAGCATAACCAGAGCCCATGGCAACTGTGACATGTGACGCTAGGTAATGTGATGTACATGTGAGCTCGAGGATATGTTGTTTATTCTTTCATGGATAAGAACTGAACGATTGTTATTGACTTCTCTCCCATGTGATAAGTGAAAGATTGATGACAAAATTGCATTAAACTGAAAAACTTTATTAGTCTCATTACCTGGGAAGAGAGGACACCATTTTCTTCTGTCAGGTCGTCCACTTTACGCTCCATAAGAGAGGACGTACTCTTCAGGTCTTTGTTATTCATCAATATCTCATTAAGACGCACTTGTAACCTAGGGGGGAAAAAAGCAAATCACTTTCTTCATCACTTTTACACCAAACTCTTAATGTTATGAATGTGTTATGATGAATAAAACATATTTTTCTTTTGCATTCAAAATGTTCTACTTATATTATATCACTGTGTACTTTCTTTTCTTAACAAAATTTATTTTTGTTCAGAAGTGCAGTTTGTTGATTTGGGAAAGTTTCACAGTCTATAGAAGTTAATACTTTTCACAAACTTAAGGTGAAGTAAAAGGTGTCATTATTATCATGCATTAATAAAAAGGGATCATAAAGGTCTTACTGTAAAAAATAAACAAATCTTACGTGTTGTTCTTAGTCTCGAGATCATTGATCTGTTCCCTGATAATCTCCTCCTGATCGCCTTGCTCTTCTTTCAACTTATCCAGACGATATTGTAGCTGATTAACATGAGACTCTGAAGAAAACAACAATAGTTAAGTTTCACTTAAAGGAAATAAAACACAAATAAAAAATTACAAAAATTATTATTTTGCTGAACACATTTACTGAACACTTAGCTAAAGGTTAATGGTTAACTGAGTTAAAGGTTAAGAAAGATTTTAAATGTGGTACCTTTCTGTGAAATGAGTGCGAGCTTGCTAGCCAGCTCCCTTTCCAACCCATCTCTGTAATCTCGCTCCTTTATCATCTGACGCTGCATCACCCTCACCTGAAATTTAGGTGTGTTCATAATGTCCTGGAGCGGAGACTTGCTGTGGGAAGAAAAGCAGATCAGCCAAATTAATAAATATAATTAAAATGCTTACATCACATGTAGAAGAAGTGACGGCGTGGCGTCGCTATGAGGAAGTGTGTTATGTTTTGATATGCAACCTCACAAAGTTAGTCAGACTAACAACAAAGCTCTTAGTTACATCAAGTTTAGGAAAGCATAGTGTTTTAAACTGCTTTCATGCAAATATAAAGAAAAAACTAATTTATGCATTCCTAACTACAACACACAAATATACTGTGTTGTTGTTATCCCATTATGCCATAGAAAAATAAAACTCTGTGACTGCCTCTTCATGTTAATGCATGCATGCTCATAAATATTTTGCTATTGTTGCCACATTTGATAAGCTCTTTCTTAGATAAATTCAAAAGGCCATCGTTACCTCACTGAGGAAGAAGCCACAGTGTGCATGTCCACAAATGAGATTTTTTGCGTGCGGTGGAATACGGGAGAATCCTCATCTGACAGTGAGGACATTGTCGACACATTGGAGGTAGAGTTGGTTGCTGATCGCTCAAATATCTCACGGGAGACGGGCAAATCTTAAATTCAGAGCGAGAGAGGTGTCAACTTTTTACAGCTTGTGTAAAATATAAACCAGAAGGTTTGTGTTATGGCATGAAATAATGGAAGAATTCTTTTTTTTTTACTTACGTCTCTTTGCTAAATAGGCGTCGATCCTGTTGCTCAGATAAACACAGTCTTCGCTCTCCATCACAAAGGAACCAGTCAGGTTTGCTATCTCACGCTAGCAGATAGGAGTGGGAATATGAAGTGACACAGAGTTACATTACAGCAAAACGCTCAAGCAAATGAATCTCAGGAATTTACAAAAGGCAGCTGCTCTCTGCTCACCTCCACATCACACTCCAGCATGTTCAGAGTGCAGCGGTCATTCATCATGTCATAATATACGAGCAACAACAGCACCTGGTGATATAATACAAACAATGGCTCACAATGCGTCTGTGCTTAAGCTTGGTTTAATAATTATTTGTGCTCTGTCACTTTGTACCTTTGCAATTTCTATTGTTAGGTTGATGCCATCTCTTATGTTGCCCAGAGAGAGTGACGAGCCTTTGGCTGCACTAAATCTGCAATCCCCTGAAAAACAAAGAGAGATGGGTTCATGCTCAGAAGCCAAGAGCATTCAGTGTTGACTTAGAATTTAGAGACTTAGAAAAAGAAAAGGTTTGCGTCAGTGTGACACAATTACAGCTGGAACAGAGCAGAACTCAGACCACACCCATCACTGTTGGGTGTGGCTGAAGGTAGATTTTAAATTTTCAACCCGAAGATATTAGTAAAGAGGGAGCCTTTTAATCTAGGAGTGAGTTTACACTTACATCTTAAGAAAACACATAATGCTTGTTCGCTGTTATACAGTCAGATGAAAAGATAAAGACTGGTTTCCACTGCATACAGTGAGCACAGTTCAGAGACATGTTAAGTCTTTGTGAGTATAAAGACTGGAATCAGTGGGGGGAAGGAAAGATCTGCCACTCTGGAATGATAAAATGGGGTGACACCCTATTTACCAGCTGGCTTCGGACTAGAATCAAACGTAATAGGTGAAGATGTCAAAGGAGGTAGAGAGACTCACTTTCCACAAAGTCTGCAATGAGATTGAACCGGTCCTCAGTGGAATGACTGAAACAGAGGTCGGATTGCTTTTTCCTGAAATGACACAAAGGCAACACAAGAGTAATGGGTTTACAGTGATACTCACTGTAGAAGTCTTGTTTAAGACTGCCATGTAAATTCAATGGCCCTTCTTGTTTACACAGAGCAGACATTTCCACACACTGCTCCGTGCTCAAACTTACAGCATGTAAATCACTTTCAGGATCAATGAGCCATCTTGTAGATCGTCTACGGCGATTTCTCGGTCACACAGTTTGATGCTGTTGACCTGGAAAAGTTGGAAAACTCGTGCTGAATACAACCGCAACAACTTCCCTTTAATCAACACATTGATTATGAGAGTGAAGTAATATGTGTATCCACTTACCCAGCTGAGAAGAGCCTTAACACCCAGGTTTATCGTCATGTTGGCTGACCCTTTATCTCAAGGGGGTTTCAACCTAGAAGAGGAAAAGGAAGAGTCTGAAGGAGCTAGCGTTGCTAAGCTAAAAAAGCAGAAATGAACTTGCCTTTAAGGTTAAATATCTCATTTCGCAGTGACTCACCTTGGAAGGGAAACACTTCAGCCACTTTTCAGTGTTTGTGTTCGTCCTCTGAAGAGAAGAGCGACTGTTCCCTGAGAGCACACGAAGCCGCTTCAGCTGTAAACAGTCCAGGATATTCAAAAGGGCTGTGGAGATCGAACCAGCCAATCCGCTCTCACGGACCGACGCGTCAGGAAAATGGGCGAACCTGATTGGTTTAGATTCTCTGGAGGCAACTGAGTGGTAGCGCTCGTTATTGACACCGGAGTGGCCGGTCTGGAGAGCGGGGAGGAGAGGCTAAAATACATTTTCAACATTTACATAGTCTCTGCAGCCATTTGAAATTCACACTGTTCCACTTATTAAAGCTCGTGTTTCCGTTCATGTTACTTTGGGGAGTTACTTCTTTGTTATGGTTGCTGGGTGTCGACTCCGCCAACCTGGTGTGAGCCGGTCACAAAATCCAGCAAACCACAGAGCCTCTCCCAGGGGCTGCTTCAGTCATATGATAAAATGTGACACACACAATATTTGAATTAGCTGATCATCATTTATACGTGTTTATCATTGTGACTAATGTTACCGTGCACAATTCAACTGACTCATTATTTAAATGATATATTTGAACTACAAGTCCCATAAGGTACCTGTCCCGTCTCCTTGGAAACGTCTTGTTTCTCGGACAGGTAACTGCAGCAAATAATCCAGCTCAGCAGCTTCCTCCCACTGTGGGTGAGTGTTTGTTATGTGTGATTCGGAATCATTAAAAAAAGCCAATAACTATAAATATAATCGACATGATTGATGGGTTCAGGCTCAGTTGGATCTATTCCTGTGTTGTAGTTTATAAACACGTGTGCAGCGTAATTAAATCAGTCATTAAAAACATTTCTTTTGTTAAATTACCGTCTGTGAACTCTCGCCTGTAATGATGGCGTCACTGTCTTCCCTCAGGTGAGTGTTTTTCACAGGTGAGACCATGTACGGAGCTCCAGTGGATTTATCTTACAAACGGATCTGCTGTCTGGGAGGTAATAAACTGCCTCTGTCATATTTTAGTTTTTTCAGCCTCACATTCAGGACAGGGCAATAAAACCATATCCATAATTATCCCAATATCATTTTCAGCAATAGTAATTTGACAAAAAGTCCAATGTATAAAGAGAGATTATACATTGTGTGATAACAGTGAGGAGGTATATCACATTGTTGATTAACCTCAGATTAGTGAAATGTTCTGCCGTTTATCAACAGTTTGTCATTCTCTGTCCATAAAGAAGTTTAAAACCTTCACCTGGGAGCAAATGTCAGTATTCAAACTTAAAATAAATATGAACGTAACATTTATTGGGATAATTCCAATATTATATATAACACTCATATCAAAATCTTTATCTTGATATATTTCTGGCTATATTGACCAGCCATACTCTCTTTAAGCTATTTTTCATTTCCTGTATTGTCACTATAATGTTAGTAAAGAGTTCCTTCCCCTGAAGCAGAGTGTGTATCATTTTGCATAAGAACAAACAAGCTATTGTGCCTCTTCTCAATATTGACATTTCTTTCTTGTGGTCTCAGATACCTGGATAGAAGAACCCAGAAGTGGCCTGCGACCTTTAAAGAGAAATTCAGAGAAGAAGTACCAAAGCCGCTCCCTGCGTCTCAATAACAACAACATTTCTGACCTCGGTGACCTCCAGATCTCTGTTTGCCACTTCCTGGCTGAGCCATTACAGCTGGCCTGGCTGGACCTTTCATTCAACAGAATCACACACATAGACCCTGTGAGTTCTCCTTTTCCTTCCTGTTGCTAAGCTGGCAGCAATACAGAGATGCAGTGTGCTGTGAAAGTATACATGTATGTACATCTGCAGAATGGGTAAATGTGCGTGCTTGTGTTCCAGGTTTTGTGTGAGCTGCCTGAGCTGCGTGTGCTGTATCTTCATGGTAACAGCATTTCCATCCTGTCAGAGGTGGACAGACTGGGAGCGCTGCCGCATCTACACACCATCACTCTACATGGAAATGCTATAGAAGCCAGCAAAGCTTACAGGTGATGGCTGAATTTCAACAAATGATCTTGAATACACATGACACAAAAATACTGCTTGTGTTTTGATGTGAGACACGTTTACAACCATTGTTTTGAGGTTCTTTTTAATAAGAACCTTATTGAGCGTAGTGACCACAACACTCACAGCTGCCGGCAGTTTGCTGAGAACCAAAAACAAAATAAAACGTGGTGTCAATCACTTCAAGGCTGTAGAGTGAGAGACTGCTCTTATGCAAGAAGAGTGAGATTACATTGTGACTGTGTGACTGTGTGAGAGACGTGAATGCCTGGCTGGCATGTAGGTGCATAACATTGTAACAGGTGTTTAAATGCAGATCAAGCTCATATTACACATTCTAGTCTGCATAGCAACACTGCTCCTTCACACACACACACACACACACACACACACACACACACACACACACACACACACACACACACACACACACACACAGCAAGAGGTGCTGCTAGTTTCCAATGACCTTTTGAATAAGTTGCAACACATTTTATAGCATATGTGTTGCAACACTACAGTAATAATTCTTAATAAATAAATGTTTTATCTATTTGTTGTTAAGTTCGTATGTTTGTTTGTTTTTAAACAAGATTAGGCTCAACTACGTGACTGATTTCCATGGGTCAGGAAAGAACTCATTACATTTAACTGCAGATCCAGATCAGGGGACAGATCCAGGATTATTACTTTCTTTAACATTTAACAAGGCGTTTTTCAGCATTTACATTAATTTCTCAGAGAATATATCATGGATATATCTAAATCTGAATGTAGTGAATATAATTGTGGTTTCATAAGGGGACTGTTGGGCTTTGGCGGACACATACAATCTACTGACTGCCATTCCAGTTCAACATGTAGAATCGTCCACAACAGTCCCTCTGAATTTTTCTGTTGAGACACATACAAAGTACATTAACTCTGCAGTACATGTATATAAATGTGTCTCTTTCTGTTTGAAGGAATCGAGTGATTTCTGCTCTGCCTCAGTTAAAGACAATGGACTTCAGTTCTGTGACGCGGCAGGATCGAGTCATGGCAAATATCTGGCATCACGGCTACAACCGCAGAAATAGCAAACAACCTCTCCAGTGAGTGGTGGCTCAGCTCCACCGCCATAACCCGTGCCCCACATCCAGCCTCGGAGACCTTTAAATATTGAATGTATTGTGTATTTGTAACTTTGTTTTTTATTCTGTTGAAATGAACAGTTGATTAAGTAGATCCTTAAATATTGGCTGTTATATTCATGTCAATTAAATTATATAGTTGTAGACACGGGTGTGGGAAGTGAAATATTTGGATATTATCTTACTATAACAAAGAATACCAGATATAACAGCAAGTGACTTTGCTGCTACAACAACTACTTCACAGATATAACAGCAAGTGACTTTGCTGCTACAACTACTTCACAGATATAAGCATATAGATGTTTTGTCTACTGAGCAAGAATGATAAGCATATGGATGTCAATATCTACTGAATAACAATAACAAGGGCTTATGTTGAAAGTCTTTAATGAATTAATTAAACCCCCCCAAAAACAAACACAAAACCAAAATTTTAAAACTTTTTGGTACTAGCCTAAGATATTACAAACATATTTCAGGTAGTATTACACATTTGAGTAACAAACAAAACAGAAAAAATAAACCCCTTGCAAAAAAAAAAAAGCTCAAATCAATTGCATGGTTGAATGAAATAATCACAGCCTTGCAGATCATCCCTTTAGAGAGTCAAGAGCGGCTCACCATGCTCCCTGCCCACGCATACAGTCACGTGCTCTCCTCCATAGAGCAATTATACATTTAAAACACAAATAAATAATCACAAAAAAGGGGTTTGGATCATTTTATCTGCTGCGGTACTTAGATTGTTTACGCTCCCCCACACACTGCTACAATGGTTAGTTTCTTAATATTATGAACAACTCAGATTACAATCTGCAGCAAAAAAAAAAGAAGCTTTTCAGGCCATAAAAGTGTTGTTTTCATAAAAACGTTTTTGTTAACGCCACAAGAACTATAGAGCCAATCCTGACCGATGACCACTCTACAAAAGGAGGAACTTCATACAATCCATCATCTGGTTTTTATATTCAAATCAGAAAATTCTGTACAAAGAAGGCATGAATACATGATATCTGTCCCTGCATCCTCCACTCAGCCACCCCCTTCATCTCTGTATGCCTGCTGCTATCAAATATGTGAAAGATTTCATTAAGCGACTCAATGTTTAATGCTGAGGACAAATTACTGTCTGTAAACTTGAGAACCTGTGCCCCAAGAAAGCTCAGTCCTTTCAGACCCCTGTGACGTTAGCAGGACTCCCCAGCAGCCACCCTGATGGTGTTTGCATCCTCACCCACCACAGCACACCAGCCATGGAGAGGTCACTACACTATAGATTACACAGTGGACAACTAACCACCAAGCCAACCTGTTTCACTGCCAGTTTTTAGAAATGATTAAAGTGAAATGTCATTGAATTAACTCAGGTCAGGTTTGCTCATGGTTTCCTGTTGATGCAGGGACAATAGATTACTGTGGGATGTTTATTCTTACCAGTGAGCAACAGGACTACAGTAGTACAACCTTCGAAATTATAATGACATCTCAATCCCAAAAGAAAAACATATATTCTCATTTTTTCATTCGGATATTTTAAACATGTCTTGCTGTGCGAGGAGAAACACTGAGGAATGGGCAGTATCATCCCAGGATGATAGAACAGAGTCAAACACATCAAGTGCAAACTTTAAGCCATGTTTCTTTTTTTTATCCTGGTAAATAGTTTAACTGCTCGACCACTGCACTTGCACCTATGGGATTTAGATGATTCCCATTGTTCCGTGCCACGGAGATGAATTGTTTATCTTGTTCCATTGGAGATTGTATATAAGTATATACAGCAATAGCCAATGCTTTGTGCCAAAAATCCTACAGCTCTGTCCAGGATGAATATACAGTACATTCTTCCATGCCTCTGGATAACAGTCTGGGGTGTAGAGCTAGCGTTGCTTGCCTAAGTGCAGGCAAGGGGAAACTGACAAAATAAAGACAAAGAAGCAACCATTTAAAAAGATTAGAGAAGGATGAATGATTTTTGTTTTCCACAGCTGGTTCTGACAAAGCCTCTGATCCACACTTACACACAGAGGAGGCTCATTAACCTATAATTAAGTACACTAATGGACAGCCACAGTGTGCAAATCCTACATCATCTCTGTCTTTGTTAGAGGCATAGCTAAAAGAGCACAAGGACCAAGATGCTTTAATAAAAGGATGAGGATGCAGGAGTGACACAGAGAGGGCGGGATGGGAGGAACAAAAATGCAGGCCAGAGTCGCAGAATCAGGGAATGGCAAACTGGACCACCAGTTCTTCTTTAGCATCCACTTTGATCTGAGAGATTGCACTGTAAGCATAGGCTGCGATCTTGGATACCTGCAAAGAAAGAGGAAGACGGAGTTCATGAGTGTGCCAACAAAAAAGCTCAAATTCACAGTTTCAAGGAGAAAAGTAAGATCAAGTCCAACATCAGATCAACATAATAAAAGGGAGCACAAAAATAGCAGCAACAGAATAGCATTAGATAACATTAAGATCTATTTCAAGCCACACATTTAGTCACACCCCTTCACACTAAAATGTGGCACAGTGGTACTTCTTGCACACTGTTTGCAAAGGGGGATTTCTCTGATGATTGATGCACCCGACAGGGATGTGTAAAACATTTCAAGGAGAAATGCGAGTGCTGGAAACAAATGCCACCAAACATCTGTGGGTGCTACAGAGTATGATTACCTGCTGAACATCTGAATATGGCACCAGGTCACTAGCAAGCACTTGGTGGGGCTGGCTGGTGAGGGAGGGCAGAGTGAGGGCTTTCTTCTGGGACAGACTGTTGCTCAACACAGCCAGCTTCGTACTGAAAAGAAAAAAGAAAAAGCAGAACAGTAGAAGCTTACGGGGGCTGTTGAGTTGCTGTTTAGAGTTTATTTAAAACACAATCAAACACTTCACCCTGTCTTTTAAACCTGATTGGTGTCCTGAGGCCCTGTTTAATCTGAACCTGTATTATAGCGTAAACATAGCTGAAATGTTTGGTACAAATCATCCAACTACCACTAGGTGTCACTGGATCTGAGGTATAACATGATACTTAAGGGGAAATGCAATTTTTGGGTTAAATCACTTCCCTCATCAACTTCTTGAGCAGTTGGATTTATGTGGAAGTAAGACACCATTTGCAACATGGTTTTTTTTCTACCCACAACACGTGTACCAACAAACCATTATATGCTTCTGGATATACTGTAGAGCTGTTGCACCAACTACTACTACTGAAATTATCTTAAAGTCCCAATAAGTTTAAGTTTAAGTTTAAGATTTATTTTCATTGCGGTCCTTCATTTGGTGAGATACAACCAAATTCGCAAGCTCCTAAAAGCATCTCAGCAAGTTCATATATCAGCTGTAACACAGCGAGAAGCTCAATAACTTAGAATCTTGTGATGATATGGCTCTAATTTACCTTAAGCCATCCACACCCTTCTCACATAGAGAAAAACACTGCAGAAGTGCAACAACCATCCAAAACAACTATGACCCAGCTGCCCACCCTCGTACCTGTATTGCCGAGCTTTGTCCATATATTCATGCTGCTCCATCATAACAGAGTCAGCTGCTGAGACATCGATGATGTTCCTGACAGAGAGGAAACAACAGCAGGTTTATGAAAGGACCAGATGATTTACATTTTTATTATCAGGGGACACATTGAATTTAACTCATCTGTGGTTGCATAAATGAGAATCTTACTGTGCCGTCTTATGGAGGATGGATGTAAGGAGGGCCTGTTCATCTGTCCGGGCTGAGGGGACATTGGTGGGGATCCAGTCTGTCCCATTTGGGGGTTTGCTGACTGGGTTGGGGTGGGGGATCAACGGCTTGCGTTCAGGGTCCTAGAGCATTAGACATGACATTTTAAAATGAAAAAACTTACACAACCACTCACCCTCTCTATATAGGACTAGGAATGAAAAACTACTAAAGTTTTCATACACTAAGTGATACTGGGAGTTCTAACAAGATCACTAGAACTAATCAAGTTCACTCAGATCCGAACAAACAAATTTTGGTGAGGCAAACTTCATTTCCAGACAAATAGAAATAGAATTACAGACTAGTGTGAGTGTTTCCAGTTTCCACTGTGCTCCTGCAACTGAAAATGAGGAAACTATTCGGCATTAGGGAAAACCATGAAATGCTTCCTTGAATTAAAAATAGCAATGGATGGAACATAAACCAACATGACACCCTGAACACCAGTCGCTTGTGTTGTCAGTGTGCATCTTCATGTCACAACTGGGTGTTCAGTCATTTCGTGGTAAATCACTACTTCCCTGTCCAAATAGCTTTCACATAAAGTCATTATCTGCCATGTTGTTCACCTCGTACAGAAAACTAGTTGCCATGTGTATAGTTTTATTCTACACAGTCAGATCTATCGATCTTCTTCATCTAGGATTATTATTCTTCTTAGCTGCCAACTTCTGAAGCTGCTTAGCACCAGGCCATACCCGAAGACTTCGGCTAGTTAGCTAAGTCTGATTCTACGGTCACATATCCCTTCAACCAACACAACGGAAGGTTATTTAAAAACCTGGACGCCTTCTCTAACAATGACCTTTATTAACGAACCATATTCGATGAACACTATAACATCACACACAGTGTTTCTTGATGACCTATCCCTTATGTATCGGGACAGTGTTAGCCAGCTAGCGGCTAACAGCTACCTGCTCTGTGGTCTCGTTCTCGCTGCTGTAACAGCAACCCATGGCAGCGTCCGAGGGCCGAAGCGACACAAGCCCAGCTCCGCTGTTCTCCGTCAGAAACGAGCCGTGACTTCTCCTCCTCAGGAAACATAAAACTTCTCCACGGCGTGACTCTGTTCGAGCTTCATCCAGAGGTAGGAGACCCACTGTCAACAGCAGACGAGCTATCACATGACAGCGGAGGTGGTGCAACAACAACTAGCGACACTTCCGGTTGTGGAGAAGCGGCTCTGGCCTTCGTCACGTGAGGGGGATGGAATTCAAACGTGAGGGTTGGTAAGTAAATAAATAAATAGAGGAAGTCAATAAAAAATTAAATATGATCAAGATCCAGGGGCTTTTGTGAAAAAACTGCTTAAATGCGTGGAGAGAAACGTCTGTTACGTTGATTTGGTAACTGGTTCAGGCCCAAAATGAATGAG
This sequence comes from Paralichthys olivaceus, assembly GCF_024713975.1. Lineage (NCBI taxonomy): Eukaryota > Metazoa > Chordata > Actinopteri > Pleuronectiformes > Paralichthyidae > Paralichthys > Paralichthys olivaceus. Next base: position 12,277,130 of record NC_091103.1, on the reverse strand, counting down.
TGAATATTTCTACTGGTAGTTTTGAGAGTTTGTTACCAGAAGAGTTTATAATGACTCCAGGAAATAGCCTTCTCCACTCTACCAACATGTAACCAAACTAACTCTCTATTTAGGTTGGTTTGAATGAAGCCAGAGCTCTGCTGCTGACACCATTCAGTGTGACAAACTGATCCAGCTCCTCTAAAAACTCGCCATCCCTCGTCGTCTTCTGGAAATGCCAAACTACAATCATCTTCTATAACCAATACTGGAAAAACAGAAACACTCAAACATCCCAGCTCCAAGTGACGAATGGCAGCAGATTTCCTGGAGACTGCAGAACTGTCAAAACCACACAAGTTTTCATTTCCCCATATATAGAGAACTATTTCCCTGGTATATTTGTATCTGTGTCCTGCATACAAGGATACATGGAGACAGTAAAAAGTTAAATATATGATATTAACATTATGTAAAAGCAAGTAAGTGAAATATAAAATAAAAAGATACAGATACAGGTCATGGTTAAAGAAAAAAACAGGTATGGAGAAGCACAAAGCGGTTATTGTTATGTTAGTTCATATCCATACAGTTGGTGGTTAAGATAAGACAATTCTTTATTAGTCCTACAATGAGGACATTTGAAAAAAGCTACAGCTGCAAAGAGGATAGCAAATATAGAAATAATCAGTTTAAAAGAAATATTTAATAAGTAAACACACAAAAATACAGGAAAAATAAAAAGAGAAAATAGCAGTGAATTTACCCAGGATATATACAATGTTATGTACAGCATGTGCATGTCTGCGTGTCTATACAGTATTTACAGCCTGCCTGGAATTATACTGAAGAAGTGATGATTGATTAGTACATGTTATTGAATTATTGAGCTTTAAACTAATATAAATGTTTGTACATTCTTATATTTCATATTATGGATTTATCCTCAGCCATCAATGTTAAAGGTCAAGAAGAAGAATTGAAGTAGATCTATCAACAGAAATGTAATATGATATTCCTATATGTTTCCATTAGTGCATAATCACCTAAAATAAAAATGATTGTGTTTTTACATAACCTTAAAACGAGTCACTTATATGTTTCTACAGTAGCCCAAAGGAGACAAACCAAACACTGGCTCTTTATAGCTGAAGCCACTGCAGATTCTGCCTGACTCTGAAAGGGGAAGGTGGGGCAGGGGGAATTCATCTTGCAACTTCTGGACTAAATGCTACAAACTCAACCTTCAAAAACTGTTGGTATTTTTGTTCGTAATGTGCATGATCCCAAACCAAGTTGGGTTAAATGAAACTACTGCAAACTATTGAAAACGCACGAGTCATGGGATCTGGATCCTTTGCACTGTACTTGGGAGCTAGGAAATGACATTGTACTTCATAGGAGCCAGACAAAAACTTCAGTGACAGGAAAACACATTGAAAATACTTGATCAAATGCGAGCTGTCTAAATTAATAATAGGCTACACGACTGAGCAAGATGAATTAGACAGCAGCAGAGGGGTGAGGGCAACAGGATGAGGCTTGTTGCTGCACATGTGGCAGTCTCCATTGAAAAAGATGAAAGCGTCTGCGACACCCTCCGGCTGAGGATGATGACAGAGCAGCACACATACTGCTGCAGATGCACTTCATTTCCATTCCATAATGTCACAATGCTGCAGGTAAGGTTTTTCAAAACACAGAAACACTGTCCTATTGTCAACGCTGTCAATGCTTGACTGTTAATCAAGAATTAACTATTCTCTATGCACAAAGACACTCTATGACCACCACAGCCTAAAAGAATTAAATTAAATTCAGGGTAAGTGTTGACGTAAGCATAAATTAAAAAGATGGATCAAGAGCAACACAGTGTTAAGTTGCACTTTTGCGTGTGTGTTTCATCACAACATACTATGGAAATAATAGACACAAACTTTTACTCCTCTTGAGTGATTTCCTTGTCCTTAATGTGTTTTAAGTTACTGGATGTCTAACTTTCCTTTGAGAACAATAAAGTATCTATCCATCTGTCTGTGTTAATATCCTCATATCATATATTTGCAATACTGTTACACTGAATGTATTTTGTTAACATTGAACATATTTCTATTTTTTGTAGTTCAATGTGTTTATATATATATATTGTTTTACTTATTTGTTACCTATGCTGAGTGTGTATTTCACTATTACCTAATGAAGGACTATCTCACCTTATTTTATCTTATCCTGTCTGACCTCATCTCATTTAATCTACTCTTATCCTGTTTTATATTATCTTGTCTTAGTTATCTGATCTTATCTTATCCAGAATAAGAAAAGTCTCTACATTTCTCTCTTGCAGATGTCAGTTTATGGCCTAGTGGAGACAGAGTGGCTTGTTTTAAACATGAAGGGTCTGGAACATTTGTCCATACGGGACAAAGTGAGGATTATGTCTGCACTCTGCTCTGCACTGCTCCATGTGTAGCACCGTTTGCAGTTTACCTAACATGACTGCAGAAACACAGTGTGCCCGGCTGACTGCAGTGAGGTGTGGAGGCAGACGCCAGTCTGATGGGCCGGGGTGATGATGACTGGGAGGCGCCTGCCCTCTCATTTACCCCCCGTTTCCTCCACACCTCTTTGTTTACACCTACAGGCCGATCAAGTCCCGACAGACGGAGGAGCAGCTCCTCAGACCTCCCTCTTGTCTCTGCGGATCAACCAACATGAGTGTCTTGCTGCTCAGCCTCGTTGTGCTCTGTGGAGCCTCTGACACCGTGGTTCCAGTCCAGCTGGGGCCGCCGTCTCTCGGCTTCAGCTCGTCGGTGCGCTCGGTGTGTAAACCCATCCCCAGCACCCTGTCTCTGTGCCACGGGATCGGCTACAGGCACATGCGGGTCCCCAACCTGCTGGGCCACGACTCGCTGCGGGAGGCCCAGCAGCAGTCGGCGGCCTGGCTGCCGCTCGTCTCCAAGCTGTGCCACAAGGACACCAAGAAGTTCCTGTGCTCGCTGTTCGCCCCGGTGTGCCTGCCGGAGCTCTCCGGGCCCGTCAGCCCCTGCAGGAGCCTGTGCGAGGCCGTGCGTGACGGCTGCGTGCCCGTGATGAGCGCGTTCGGGTTCCCGTGGCCCGAGATGTTCAACTGCAGCCGGTTCCCGCGCGCGACCGAGCTGTGTATCCCGGCAACCGGAGAGCGCGAGGGGCGGACCGAGGAGGAGGTGAAGCACGAGGAGGCGCTGAAAGGTCAGTGATGGACGGTGGTACTTTCTACTGACTAAAGTAGATCCGTCTTTGATTATTGTCTAGAATCGATTCATCCCTTCTAGCGACTTAAAGTAGGGCTGCAACCAGATATCATCTTTGATTATCGTCTATAATCGATTAATCACTTTGTCTATAAACTGTCCATGATGTTAAATAAATGAATGTGAAAAATGCTCATCACAACTTCTTAAAATCAAACGTAAATGAATTAACACAAGAGAAGCCGGAACAAGTATTTGGCAATTTCTCATAATGGTTTATAAGTTTTATCAGTTATTCTGAATAGTTGCAGAATCACCTCAACTAAGCTTCTAGTTGTACTTTTCACTTAAATAGCTGTTCAAACTTTTATTAATTATCAAATATTTCCCCCAAAAATGTGAGTTAAATTCTTGGGATTGTGGAAATGTGTACTTTTCCACTCTACAAGAGCACCACACAATTATTTTATTACCCCTGCAGGCCATGCATATTTTTGCCCAATGCACAAATTACTGTGTGAGCCATATTAGCCATCATATCATTAGCCAGCACTTCATCCCAAACATGTCAGAGCTTATTTCTGCTGATAAGTAGCAAGAAATGTCAGTTTGTTAAAGATTTCCTGGTCACAATTCTTTATTCACCAATGTCATATGTTTTTTCAACTATACTGATTTATCTGTATCATCCACTGTAATTAATTCAGTCAGGCTTTAGTGGAAATCATGCATAGTTGTGGGCTAAATAAAGTATTGTGATTTGTATATTGCATGAAGCTTTTTTTAAGTATTCCAGTTTCTTAAAATTATGGAGATCCCAGTTTAAGCCAATCTTATTTCGCTTAAGGTTGTTTTGCGTGAAGTGATCGTGCAGTTTCTGCTCAGAGGCAGCTGTTCCACCCCACCATTACATCCCTACTGCAGATGCTCTCATCACTTATCTAATCTCTCTTATCAATTCCCCAGGGAGTGTTATCTGTGACGCCTGTAGTCTGGCTGCTGAAGGAGAAACAGACATCCAGGAAAACTTCTGCCACAGTCCATTTGGTGAGAATAAACAGATGTAGATTACAAAATGAATCCCATAGCATAAACTTTTCATGAAACAGATGATCTACTCACAGAGTTGGTTTTACAATGTGTCTGAAATCCCACCTGTTGAACTGAACCCTCTCTGTCTCTGTCGCAGCGTTTAAGATGCGTCTGGGCAGTGTGTCGACGGTGGGAGGGGACCGTCAGCTGGTGCCGACGGCCCGCAGCCGCATCCTGAGGTGGGCAGGGGGAGGAGCGGAGAGGGCAGAAGGGGTCGGAGGTGCCATGGCACACAATGCTTTGTGGTTGCAAGAAGGAGGCACCTGTACGTGTCCTGGTTTAGATTCTGCAGGAACAAACCAAGACCAGCAGGTAGAAGAGGAACAGATGGATAAAGGACAAGCTAAAGGAGGGAAGGAAGGTGGATGGTACCTGGCCCTGTCTCAGGCTGAGGAGGGAAGGCTGGTGCTGACTCGGCTGGTGAGGTGGACCAAAGGGGACAAGGAGTTGAAGAAGTTTATCAGAGCTCTCCTCAAACAGTCCTGTCCTGAGCTGTAGAGTCAGTTCCGCACCAAATCTGTCATATTCGTTTAGACTACTTTAAAACCATTAAAGATGCATTTAATCTGTGGATTACTGACTGAATCCATATTATCTCAGATACACATTGAATATTAAAGGTTTCTAGACATATTTGTTACCGGAAAAAAAACACCTGATGAAACCACAGTTAGGTCCACTAGATCCAGATTTTTATTTGGATCTGCATCAAATTATACTCACTCATCAATGTCTGTCTCCCTTCAATCAGAATTTAAAAGGTTCCTTTTTTGGCCCATGTCCCATTTTCATGTTGAAATTTTTCTTTTCTTAATCCTGCTGAAATGAAACAAACTATACCTCCTTGGCAGAGGCTATAGTTCCTAAATAACATAACTTAAGAACAGGTTTATAGAAAACATGTAAATAAAACAGTGTTGAAAGTTCGTAGACATCCGTAAATGTGCATACAGGCTACTTTCTTGATGAATTGTTATTATGCTACGAGTCACATAATCAACTAGAATGGCACTCAGTAGAGAGCAACCCTCTGCAGAGGCCCAACAGTCCCCTTAAATTCTAAAATGTGTGTATTTTTTCTTGTATTTTTGTGTAAATTTGTGTATATAGAAGAGACCAAAGGGTTTTGGTACAAGACAGATCTCATTACGTTTTCTATTCATCATACACAAGGTGTAGCAGTGTAACTGCTACTTCTGTAATGTTAAAATAGTTTTTTTTACACTGTACTACCTATACTATCACAACAATGTAATAATTTTATACTCAAGTATGTTTTGACTCTTATTTTATAATTTGTTTCACTGCAGCAGAAAGACAAATGGGGTTTTATCATGTTGGGATGCTTTAAACTCAGGTCACAATATGAGAAGCACTGAAAATACAGGCAGGACAGTGTGATGGGAACAATAAATCATTTAAATTTGGGTTTGGTGTCTATTTTAGCATTTAATTTTATTCATATTAACACAAATCTGTCACTGCTTTTACTTTTAAATTTGGAGGATTTTTATTAATCTAAATAAGCTTTAAATAAAAAAATATTGGATCACATTAGGCATTAGTCCATAAATTTGTCTTTTCTTTGTGTTTGAGTCATTTTTCTTTAACTTTCCATCATGACTCAGCAAAAGAAATTGGACTCCAGTTGACCACACACCTGTTGATGTTTACTTGATGGATCAAATGTCTGTTTCACGCTGCCTCCCTCTTTCTCACCGTCTCTGTTAAACTGTGTCGGCTTTATTCAACTGAAGAAGCCAAATGTGTCTTATCGAAAAAAATGAAAACCGATGTTTAAGAGCGAACACTGACACCGGCTCTAACAGCTGTTATCTGTACCTAATTACAGGACATATACAGTCATGCACATGATACATAAATTATTTATACCCTCAGGTCTCTTACCTTCTCTTACACACACACACACACACACACTTCTCTGTCATTCTGCACTTGCACCAGCGCCACGCTCCTCTCTGCTAACCTCAGTGCAGCTTCCACCGAGCTTGTTAGAAACCAGGTGAGTTTGTCTGTTTTTTATGAGACAACGAGACACAGTTCATGATGAAGCAAATATATTGATACAGCATCTGTTCTGTGTGGAGTCTTCAGTTACCTGAGGCAGAGTTGAGATGAGGAGAGGCAGCACGTTCACTGCACAACTGAAGCGTGGTCGCTTCTTTATGTGTAGATCTCATCTCATGTAATTTAGACTTAGAGAGCAATGCTCTCAAAATGCTTTTCTTAAACATTACACTATAATGAGACTGTCACTCAATCTAACATGGTCTTACAATAGCCAAAAGTATATAATTGTGTTATAATAATTATATTTCTTGCATTAATGAAAGATCTTTTAGTGATTATGATTGTTCTGATCTAAACCAAACAAATTTGCAGATAAATTGTGATAATAGATTTTGGATATTTCCAATGTCAAGCTTCTACCGAGAATGAAACTTCAGTTATATTTTTATACAAGGTAGCAGAGGTAACATATAGATTCTGTATGAAACACAGGCCTTCAGTGAATTAGGGGTACTACTAGAACTTCTTTATCATGTTAGTGTTTTATGAACCCACTTCTGTGTGTGTGTTTTTCTCTCTGTGAGTTAGGATGGTGTCTCCTGCCATCGCCTTGGCCTTCATCCCCCTCCTGCTGACACTGCTCATCAGGTACCGTTTCTACTTTGTGCTGTTCTATCGGGCCATCCTGGTCAGGATGTGGAAGGACTGTGTGACTGGTCTGAGTCGAGAGGAGCGGGCCTACCAGTACGTTCTTACTAATGCCACCCCCGGAGACCCTGATAGCATCCTGGATGCCTTCGACGTCTGGTGCAGCAAGGTGGAGTTCATCAGCAACATCGGGCCTAAAAAAGGTGACGGAAGAACATTTGTTTATTAAAACATGCTTTAAGAGTAATCATTTTGCTGATGTAGGTTTTTTTGTTCCAGGGAAGGTCCTGGACCGGCTGCTGATGGAGCAGAGTCCTTTGACCGTGCTGGAGCTGGGTGCCCACTGCGGGTACAGCACCGTGCGGATCGCCCGAGCTCTGCCCCTGGGTGCCAGGCTCTACAGCATCGAGATGGACCAGAGGAATGCTGCCATCGCAGAGAAAATCATCCGCTTAGCAGGGTTTGATGACGACACAGTGAGGCAGCAGAAATATATGACCTATTTACAGCATGTCAGTGTATCAATGCACTCAGTGTACTGAAGGCCTTGTCACAAAAGCTTAAGATGACCTTGATACAGGCCATCACCTTTACTTGTTTGTGTAATTTCATATTTAATATGGAAAGTACTACATCACTGGCCCATTCATGCTGTGTGTTCTCAAGGTGGAGCTCATTGTGAATCCATCAGATGAAGTCATCCCTCGGCTGCGGTCTGACTACGGTTTGGAACGTCTGGATTTTGTCTTCATGGACCATTGGAAGAAATCCTACTGCCCTGATCTGCAGGTCATGATCATAAATCATTAGAAAGGAAAAAAAATTATGAACAAAGTCCTGTCTCTTTGTTTATTTTCCTCTCTGGCAGACTGACTTGGAAAAAAATGGGATTTATCTCTGACTAATTTCTCTTTTACTTAAAGGTCCAGTGTGTAACATTTAGGTGAAAGGGATCTATTGGCAGGAATTGAATGTAGAATAATCCTCATGTTTTCACTAGTTCATTTTATCAAAATTTTATACATTTGTAGTTTCCTTTACCCCAGAAAAGGCCTTTTATATTTAAATACTTCATATTTACACCAAGGGGGTCCTCACTACAGAGGCCGCCAAGTTTTTTTGGTTTCCACAGTTTCTTTTTCATGTTTGGAAGGAGAGGGTGAGGTGACCCCACATGCAACTTCAACACTAGATGTCACTAAATTCTACACACTGTACCTTTAAACAATGACTGGCTGGAAGGAAAAACAGCCAATATGTTGTGTATATACATGTTGAATATTAAACTACAGAAGATGAATATTCACATTAAGTTTGCAGAAGCCACAATACTATTAAAGTAGATTAAAGTTGTGTTACCTAGTCAACTCCCACAGTTACATGATACTGTGTGTGTGTGTTACAGATGCTGGAGGGCTCTGGTCTGCTGGGGAAAGGGTCTATGATCGTGGCAGACAACGTGCTGTTTCCCGGGGCGCCAAAGTTCCTCAGACACATTCGTAAGAGCGGCCTTTATGAGTGGAAGATCCACCGGGCCACGCTGGAGTACAGCAAAGGCATCAGGGATGGCATGGCTGAGCTAGTCTACCAGGGAATCAAGTAAATGATGCAGAGTGGGAAATGGATGCATATTTTGGAGAGGGAAGGGATGAAGTGATGATGGTGTACCTGATGTGATAATTGTGATAGTAAAGATAGCTGTACATTTTTTACTGAAAAGGTTGATGGTAAATGTAACTGTCAATAACTGTTCAATGAAATGAAATAAACTCTGGAAATCAGCACCACTGAAACTATACATTTTGTCAACATCAAATCCAGATTATAATTCTTTAACAGTACTAGTTCTGATTTTTATCTCACTGGACATTCATTCAACTTAATCACTCACACTCACACACACACCACTATTGTTTGATGTTATTTATTATTAACCAACTAAAGTGTTAAAAACTAATTTAAAAAAAAAAGTTCATCAAAATTTCATCAAAATAAGTTAATTTATTACAAACTGTCATGGCCTTCATTTCAATATCAACAAGGAAAGCCTTGGTTAACGATCCTTAAAGAGAAACAAGAGACAACTTGGATGGCCAGCGTATGTATACATAAAAGAGGACATAAAAGGATAAAAAATTAAATAAACATCTTTTACACTTTAACTAAAAGCATGATATAAACAACGGTGTGACAGAATTGAACTCTGTGGTGAAATATTATTTTGCTGAGTGAACTGTAGTTTGTGCTCTGTCAGCTGTGCAGAGACTCTGAGACACATGAGACACAAGATATGATGAGATCAAAGTGTCACTGTACTGGGATGACATCATGCCACTATAAGTGCCAGACTGGTTACTGAACAGTAGGACCTTGAGTGTTTTACGGCATCAAATATGTGTGAAACGGCTTTGACAGGTTCACAGAAAATGCTGACAAAAACCTGACATGTGCTCAAACTTACATCTATTGTTTCATTTTATACAACTTGTGAGCGACACTCTGACCAAAGTCCAACGACATCCCGAGGCTCTGAGGCTGACAGCAGCTCTACATGAGACCCTTGTGCTGGATTTACCCAACCCTCATCTGAAGGATATCATGGTACAAGAAGCAGCAGTCATGGCTTTAAGAGGGGAGCAGAAATCCAGAGCCAGACAGACATCAGTCTGATGGAAAGTAAAACCATCTTTTGTCTTATATCATCCATTGGTCTTGGTCTTGGTCTGCTCCCTCCATGTCCACCTGACAGACAGAAGCAGAGCCAGATTACACACTGGTGTTTCTTTGTTTGAGGAGCCGAAAGTAAGGTTAAAAAGAAAACAACACTGTAGTATGTCTTAAAGTCATTTCAGTGAATTTAGCGCTTTTAATTTGAAAAGATGTCCAATAAATGATATATCAAAGCACCTCGTTGATCTCGCCATCATCGGGTGACTCATTGTAATCATTCATCTCATCCATGTCCTGCATGTCTTCTTCATCTTCAGAGTCTTCCTCGCTGTCTTCCTCATCCTCGTCATCCTCCTCGTCCTCCTCTTCATATCCTGCCTGAGCCCAGTAAATGCAGACGGCATAAATAGATGAAGAGCACAAACAAAAAAGGGCAGAAGGTTTCTGAACAGGCAAATAGAAGAAATCTGTTTCAGGTGTTAAAATGACAACCTTTTTTGTTGTAGAGAATATGGAATAATGTAGCCAGTCTCTGTTTCATACAGCAGCAAATCAGTTGTCTGAGCTTTACTTCAATTCATCTGTTGAGATGTGGTTATCTTTACTTTGGCCATTATTCTAATACATGTTCAAAAATGTCGTACCTCAAAAATAGGTTTCCCAATCGGCATCAAGTTGTTGTCCTTCTCTGCAATGCTCTGCAACTACAAGAAAAAACACACACACACACACACACACACATTAGAGCCTGACTTAGAAACTAGCATATGCAGTACCCATTAGTACATGTATGACAACCAACAAAATGGATGCGCAAAGTTGACAAGGACATGAGAAATTGTACAGACAGTGTCCCAGTTGAGGTTCGGAGAACTGCTCTTTATTTTGCAACTGTAAATTGTCCAGCTTTGTAAATATAGTTCTCGGATTTCTCCCCTGCCCATTTATTTCTTTAGTTGAGGCCCTGCCTGATGTCATGTCATGTCTGTCACCTCATGGTGACACTAGTTTATTATTAAATCATTTCATTTTAAATTCTAACATGTAACTTTCCACTCAAAGTGATGTGGTTTTTACTCTCTGACTGAAACTTGATGTTCTTTGTTGATCTAACTGTTTTATCCCTGAATTACACAACTGGTAGTGAAGATAATACTTTATTAGTCCCACAATGGGGAAATGTGTAATATTACAGCAGCAATAATCAAAAGTAGGCATCAGTAAGAAATAATAAGTAACATGCAATACTTGTCCGTATGGGTGTAGTTCTACTGGGAGCAGAGCTGGTTGTAGTTTTACTGCTGCAGGAAGAGGGACCTGAGACACCTCTCCATCAGACACAGAGTCAATCAGTCTGTTGCTGGAGGTATGTAGGCAAACTGGCACCGTGCACTAATTTTAAGGTTAAGATTCTCACACACAGAGATGACGAGGTGATGTTGAATGCAACAAGTACAGTCACACATTCCACGCAAAGAGGGGGTTCATCCTGTCAGAGTGCGTTTGTGTGTGCGCGCGCGTGTGTGTCGTTTACCCAGGTTTGGTGCTGCTGTTCCTGCTGGTGCAGCTCGGTCTCATCCACGCAGGGTCGGTCCAAGTTGAACCACAGAGTCTCGGTGATCCGGGGGAAGAGAGAGGGGAACAGCGTGGACATGTCTGTCACACAGGAACAACAACAACAATATTAATAACAGTCAATCTGCTCGTAGCGTGTACAGGGGGAATATGTTGCTTCTTTAGCCGAGACACAAGGCGTGAAACCTCGGTGGTGCACAACAGAAATGTAGCCACAAGACATTTGTCTGGTTCTCTGTGAACATAAACAGATTAAAACGACACAACGCTCCTGGAGGAACACGGTGAGATAATGTAACACCGAGGATTTAAACTCTTCCTGTGGGGAAACAAAACCACTATGAAGTAAAATGAAAACTTAACCGCTACTATTCCTGGATAAATCACAATGTTAGGAGCAGTTTCAGATCGAAGTTAAATACCTGACAGTCTCTCGCCGCAGCTTCTCAGAAATTCAAACTGAATCGACCGGAAGCCCTTGGTGTTCCGCTTTAAAGAGTCCTCTCTCCCAGTGTGACCTCGCAAAGGTTCCGCTTGAATTGCAGTAGTACAGAAGGGAAAAGGAAAATTTGACATTATATTAAATAACTCTTCTACATATCCTGATTTATTCTGTCACATAAACACATAAACATATCAAATTTAAGAGATTTTAAGATCCTCACCTAATAGGTGTGTATTTTGTCCTATAATAACTACACAGGCCTTTTTCACAGCATTCATTCTGACATCCCATAATCGGATGAACTCAAGTTTGCATTAATAATGTCTCTTTCCAGCTCAGGTGTCCCAGTAAGACTAGTAGTGAGCTGGTGTGCACTTCACATGGACCCTGACACAGAAGCAGCTAAATATCAATCATCATTTTTTTATTTGTAGAGGACTCTTTAAGATTAAGTACAAGTGCTTTCAAATTGAAAAAAATACAAATAGATGTGGATGTAGATGAATACTAAAATTCCAAACAAAAGAAACGCAGCTATCATTCATTTTTATCATTTCCATTTGTGCTTTTCTAACTTTGACCTGTCATGTCTTCTGTCGAAAGGGCTGATATAAAACTCTGAAGACTGTACATAATCAAATCCCATTCTTTTCATCCATTCTATCAAATAGCGTCACAGTGTAGGGAATGTAAGGTTGACAACTTTTACCCCACTTAGGGCCCATTAAAACAGATGGACGTGAGATCGAAACTACACAACCCCTATTTAATTGTACCACACACTATATACATACACTTATTTTACACAAGGTACATACACTCTTGTTAAATGTTTCAGTGGAGTCATGAGACTCATGAGTCATGAAACACCAACAGGCAGTAGGAACTTATCTTAATTGCCCACCATCTGCTCTTATTATTACCATCCCAGGTCACACTGCCACTTTCTGTGTAAGTAAGAGTGTGTGTGTGTGTGTGTGTGTGTGTGTGTGTGTGTGTGTGTGTGTGTGTGTGTGTGTGTGTGTGTGTATTGTGCATTTAAGGATAGACCTTGAGTTAAGACAAACCCTCCATGCTGGAAGATACAATAAATCACAGATTACCACACACAGACACACACATTCATGAACACACACGCACGTTTGTGAGACAGACTTTGGACTTTGGAAATATGTTTTACTTAATAGAGGCAACCTTAGTCTCAGTCATGCGCTGCTCACCCACACTCACACAGATGAATGTCTTCGGCCTTGATCTTGTTTAGTCTTGTCAAGTGTGTAAAAGGTGACTGCAGACACCAATTTGTAGGATAATCCCTTCAGGAAGGAATCATTACACACTCGAACAAGGTAAAGTGACTCTGTTAATAATGACTTAACTTTCTCATTAATCTGTGTTACATGTGTGAAATGTATGTTGTGTTTCTAAAATGGATTCATGGATTATAGAGGATGTTTAACTCTGACTGATTTCAGTTACATACATTATGAGGTCAATTTTTAGGCTGCATTAACTGGCACTAGGGCATTTGTAAATATACGTAGTCTTTATAGTAGTTTTATATTTTTCTCATATCCATCCTTTGTCACATAGAAAGGAGAAAGAGAATAAGCGACCATCTCACACTTTAACTTAAAGTGCAAACGCTCAGACGTAGGTTGAATATATCTAAATAAAACTGTTATTATGCTGCCATTAGAGGTTACAGAGTAGTACAAACATGTGTATTACAAATTTCAGATCCTGAAAAGTAAAAACATATTCCACTGACTCAGTGGGTCAAAGACCATCACAAATCATGTCATGTGAATCTACCACTTAAAAGGTTAAAGTTCCTATTGTAACATACTAGAAAATGAGAACTTGTATTATGATATTGTAGAATTGGTGAAATACAAACAAATTGCTATTAAATGAGAGAGACAAATTCATTTGTGTGACTGTTTTTAACAGTTTTAAGCTGCTGTACTTCAGGTTGTAATTTAGGTATAGAACTAAGGCCTGGCCAGTTCAACAGTAAAATAAAGTTAATTTGTGAACCCAGATGTCATGCATGTGTACAGGGTGCAATGACATGGTTTAAACTCCAAGGTATATCAGCAGTGAATTAGAATCACACAAATAAACAAATGGACAACACAAAACCATGAAAGGATAAGAATAAAAGACCTCGAACATTTTTAATCAGCTGTCTGGGGACAGTGGAATTAAACTTTTGACCGATTCTGTAAATTGTCCGTTATCCCATTAGTTTTCCTCTTGTCATGATCACTGATGTACATTGATGCCTCCCTTCTGCAGAACCATGTGGGTTGTCCTTTCCTTGCTGGTGGCCCTCTGCAGTGGCGCTCTGTCTCTGGACAAACTCAACATGTGCATGGATGGCAAACACCACAAAGTAGAACCGGGCCGTGAGGGAGACCTTTATGAACAGGTGGCAAATTTGAATCAAAGACAGGAGAAACATTTAGTTTGTGATGCTTTGGGCTCAACGGCCTCTTTGCTCTTCTTCCTCTCCAGTGCTCTCCCTGGCGTGACAATGCGTGTTGTACGGCCAATACCAGCTCAGCGGCCCACAACGATGACTCCTACCTGTACAACTTCAATTGGGATCACTGCGGTATTATGAGCAAACGGTGCAAGGAACATTTCATCCAGGACACTTGCTTCCACGAATGCTCGCCACACTTGGGACCCTGGATACAAGAAGTGTGTACTGTGCTTTTGTGCGCCTTAAGTCTTGTGTGTCTGCACTTAGAACACTAGATGGCAGCATTATAATTTGAGAGGACTATAGGGGAGCTGTCAGGACATCTAAAATCCATATATACAGTGTGATGCCATCAGTGGCAGGATGTAATCAAGTACATTAACTTCATTAGTGTACTTTGAGTACATTTTTCATGTATATGTACTTTATTTAAGTCAATATGTTTTCAGATATTCTTTCACTTTTACTTTTACAAAGCATGACGTAACATGTTCACATTTTTAATGCTTTTGATGATAAGTAGACTTTAGCATTAAAGAATAGGCTACACTCAGCAAGTAACTTTACTTATAATACTTCAAACATACATATTTTAAAGTTCACTTTTACAGTAGTAAAAGTGTTGAGACCTTAGTACCTCATCTTACATGTCATAGCATTGCAGCTGTTTTCTTAAAATTTGGATCATACAAACTAGTCAGTTGTGTGTGTGTGTGTTCGTGTGTGTAGGTCAATCAGACCTGGCGTAAGGAACGTGTTTTGGATGTGCCTCTGTGTATGGAGGACTGCCACAGTTGGTGGGAAGACTGCAAGAACGATTACACCTGCAAGAGTGATTGGCACAAGGGATGGGACTGGAGCTCAGGCAAGGACAAAACACACACACACACACACACATGCATACGCACACAGACCATTGCATACACAAAGACTTGTTCATTTACTTGTTTACCTTACACACATTTACCCATGTCTTACACACACAACACAAATAACTCTATGTGCACACAAAACCCATCCATGCATAGACTCACTTGTGAACTCATGGTTATTAAGGTTATTAATACATTTATGAAATCATCTCTCTATCTAATGCAGGTAATAACAAATGCCCTAAAAACAGCAAGTGCAGAATCTGGACTGAAGTTTACCCCACACCCAAGGCCATGTGTGAACAAATCTGGTCCAAGTCCTACCTTTACACCACCGACACCAAAACCTCGGGCCGCTGCATGCAGCTGTGGTTCACTGGGCCGAACCCCAACAAGAAAGTGGCTGAATACTACATTAACAATGCACAGCAGCACAAGAGCTTCACCTTGTCAATGTTGCTTTTCCTGGCTGTTGCACTTTTCTCTGTAGTGATGCACTGACATGATATCCACATCATGCAGTCATGTGTCACCATAGTGGTTCCAATAAAACTGTTTTAGAATTATCCCAGGTCTCTGTTGGTTTCTAGCCCCATTCTGAGTCACAGTAATCTCTCTCAAATCCTTTATCTGCATCAGCTTTATTTTCTTTGTGATGTTTAGTTCCCATGTGCTTCTTTTCAATTCATTATGTCTTGCCAACCACTGACAAGGTGTCCATGTCACTTTGATTATTTCTGCTTGTACACAACAAGTAAAAGCTGTTGTATTCATATGTTGTACATGTGTTCGCATGCACACACATTCACCACTAAAATGTGAACACAGTCAAAACTCAAGATGTTTGAAAAATAGAAATAAAGTGGATAAAGAAAATAAAACTAAAATAAACTCATACATCTGGACAAGGCCACATACTCTAAGCTCTGGGAGGATATCACTCATATAAGTGCAGACTATGGATCAGCTTAATAACCCCTTTATAACCTCAACCACCAGTGAGGAAACTGTAAAACTGACCTAGGATCTGCTTTGAGGGAAAATGTCTCTCTACGCTGTGACTGAGCACTGGGCTCCACTGCCTGGTAATTATGGGGTTCCAGTCAGCACTGTGTGTGTGTGTGTGTGTGTGTATGTGTGTGTGTGTGTGTGTGTGTGTGTGTGTGTGTGTACTCATTTTGGTACCTCTTTAGGACCTTTTCAGAATAAACTCTGGACCAGGAGACCTCATGGGGACCAAAGGCTGGTAATGAAATAAAACTCTGAGCTCCTGGTTAACATTTGGGGCTAGATATGACTTTTGGTATAAACATGTGGTTTGTGGTGTGTGTGTTTGTGTGTGAGTGTTTGTGCCAATGCCACGTGTCAATGTGTTCTCACAGGTCTTTGACTAAGCCTTGTGATTGGTCAGCTGGGGTGGTTATCTACAAGACTTAATGTCAGATACAAAGTATATTATCAACGTGTCTGCACTGTGTAGTTTCATAATCAGGGCCCTTGGATGATTAATATTTTAAAAAGATGTAACCGATTGCAGCTGACAATGTCTTTATGTTTTTGAAAATGTTTTTCTCCTCTGACAGATATTAGACGTGTCAAACTGCTGCTCTACTTATGAGGCTGATAATTAACATCCTTCCTGATGACACCTCTGAAAAAGTTTCTTTAAAACTTTCTATTTTCTATGGCCTGATATAGAACTACTGCAGAAGAGACAGCGGCTCTGTGGTTCGATGCCTGGCTCCTCCAGTCTGAATGAAATGCTCAAGAACCTAAAGCTCATTTTTGCAGACAAAGCAGTTTCATTACGTGACATCTTGCAAACATACTTTGACCATCTCTGCATGCACATTTATTGTTAAGATATATTGTTTTTACAGACTTCTACAGTGAACTCACACACAGAGAGACACACACAGTGTGATGCAATAGCCAGAAATAGCTTTGGGATGGCTGCTGTCCCTGTGGCTATTAATACTCTTTTCTGAGGTCATTGACTGCACACACACCACCCTGTCCAACTCTGTCCCATTCCCACTTTAACTTTAAACTCTTTTTTGCTTTAAGTGTACCACATTTTATAATTCTGACTTTTTGTGGGCAACCAGAGGTATAAAAAATAAACACAAGAATGGCCAAAGTCCGAATAAAGTGCAATGATCTCCAAAGTGGGTTGGTTGTTTTCTGTGGTTTCCCTTTCCTGCCTCTAGGTGAACAGTTACACCTTGTGTGTGCATGTGTGTGTGCATGTGCATGTGTGTGTGTGGGGGGGGTCTGGAAAAGAAAATAATTGCATAATTGGATTGGATTGTGCAGATTGTGTTGAGAAATCACTGCAGCGTGGCCTTGTTTGCGGCTGCCACTAGAGCCATGATGCTGTGAGGGTGGGGAGGAAATAAAACAGGCAACCTATAGGTAATAAATTCCATCAAGTCTATGAAGTATACCAGGAGCTAAAATGTATTTCAGTTCTTTTTCTTTTATCCATTTGGGTGAAAATTGGATACATTTTCATGAAAATCCCTAGTAAACTCTCAATGGCCAATACTCATGGATGTATAGGAAAGAAATATTAGATACTTAGTGATGAAAGACAAAGTAAAAATATGGGTTGTTACAAGTGGAAGCTATGCATTTACAATGTTATAAAAGGTACAAAAGTATTACAGGTACAGTGTGTAGAATTTTGTGATATCTAGTGTTGAAATTGCATGTTGCAACTGAACACCCCTCACCTCACCCTCTCCTTCCAAAAGTTAAGTTGTCATATAACTCAAAAGGTGTTTAGTTTGTCCAGTCTGGACTAATGTAAAAAACATGGCAGCCTCTGGGTCCCCTCGATGTAAATATAAAGTATTTAAATAGAAAGGGGCTTTTCTGGGGTAAAGAAAACTACAATTCATACAATTTAGATGAAATGAACTAGTGAAAACATCATGAGAATTATTCTACATTAAATTTCTGCCAATAGATCCCTTTCACCTAAATCTTACACACTGGACCTTTAACAGAATCAAAAATAAAAGTAAAAATACTCCTATTAATAATAATAGTAAACTTTATTTGTATAGTACTTTTCTTAACAAGGTTACAAAGTGCTTTACAGGGAAGAAAAAAACAAAACAACAGATGGATCAACAACATAAAAACACTGGGAGGTTAAAGAAAAAATAGTAAAAGGTCAAGAGTTGGAAAATAAAATCCAGCAACACATTAGGTATTCATAAATGCTTTACAATAAAGAAACGTTTTAAGAAGAGACTGAAACGGTGCTAATGATCTGACCCCGTCAGATTGTTGTATTATTGTGTGTTTTATTACTGGATTATTATTGTTATTTCTGCATCATGTATACAAACCATAATATTGAAATATTGTATTTGTTATTAGTTGTTTAGTATAAAAAATCAAATCTTCCAAAAAAATAACTAAAGCAATCATAAAAAAGGTAGTGGAGGGAAAAGTTAAATATTTGTCTCTGTAGTGGAAAATATATTCAAATTAAAGTACCTCAAAACCGTAGAGGAGATGAATGAATGCAGTTTCTTTCCATTACTCCTCTTCTCTCTTCTCTTCTTTACTTATCTCTCTCTCCATCCCTCCTTTCCTCCTCTCGGTATCTTCATCCCTCCCTCCCATGCAGCTATTACAAGCTAGCTGGGGACAAACACAACCGGAGGTCAGCATTGGGTGACGTTTTCACCAAAATAAAGTGTTTAGGTGTGAGTTTCCACGTTAGCCCGTCTTATTTTGAAGCTGTTACCCGGAAGTGGTGCTGCAGACAGTGTATGTGTAGTGACGCGGGTCGCCCCTCGCTGCAGCTCCGCGGCTGCTCTGTGGATTCACTGCTCTGATTTCCGTGGGAGTGGGAAGTTCAGGGAGGAGGGTGGCGGAGTTTCAGGAGCCGAGGAACCAGCCGCAAGCAGCGCAACTTTACAACTTAACCCCCGGCCTCTGCTACCAGCTGACCGCCGTCTGAAGAGCGACTTTTCCGCGCCTGTTTTCCGCCTCTGTCCGCTGAGTCCGGAGCTGGGAGTGGGAGCTCTGGTTGTTTATTCCCGGAGAAGTCGGGAAACAGCTCGAGTTGAACCCGGTGTTGAAGGGCTGTGGCCATGGCCGGGGGAGGCGGCGGTGGTGGTGGGGTTGTTTCTCCGTTGGGGCCCGCACCGCCGATGTGGTATCACCGGGACCTGAGTCGAGCCGCGGCCGAGGAGCTGCTCGCCCGGGCCGGGAGGGACGGCAGCTTCCTGGTGCGGGACAGCGAGAGCGTCAACGGGGCTTACGCTCTGTGCGTACTGTAAGTAACTCTAACGCAGAAAACACACGCTTCTATGGTCTCCAACGTGATTGTGTGTGCGGCCCCATTTTGCTTTGTGTACCAGGAAAAGTTGTGCCTCTGCCAACATGTTATTTAAACAGCATTTCCAAGTTTTAACAGGGAGCACACACTCCTCCAGAGACTCCACAGCCACCACCTACTAGCATGTTATTATTCTGTTCAAGCTTTTCAGTGTCGTACACAGACACTCGCCACACAGGATGAGATCGACATGTACTAGTTGAATCCTGCGTAAAGAAGCCGAGCTCATGTGTTTACTTCCCCCTGGAAGTCAGATAGTGGGTGGGAGAGAGACTGTGTGTCTGCCCCAGATCAGAAGCCCCTGCCTGGCTCTGAGCTCCAGGGCCTGTCCCTGTCTGTCTGCTCGGACTGATGTGGTCGCCTCCAGGGCTGTATTTGTATTTATTTACAGGACTCTCTGCTACAGTCAGCCTGCGGGTTGTGAGCAGTGGCATTACAGTGAATGGTGGTGGAGGTAAATATAAAAACATCTGATGGTTTTGATTTAAGGCTCATTTAACAAAGTGCAGAGGGCGAAGCAGCTGACTTAGTATTATCTTCCCAGACACAATTTACGTCTCAAAATAACAATGTGAATGTGAGGACAGTGTAATTAAGAGTTTGCATCCTGTTTGCTAAACAGAAGTGATGGAACGCTTTGCCGCCATCCATCTTCATGGCAGTTTAACCACAAACAAATCACTTGTGGTCCACACAACTTAAAATGCATTCGTAAACAAAACAAATCCACTCATAGGGAGCAAGCAATGAAAAGATATTGAAAGGTAATTCAGTCGTCAATACAGAGTCATCTTTCATTCCAGCTTAGTGGTGGTCGAATGTTGCAAGACAAGCATGTAACAATATTCGAGGGCACACAAGTATGTCTCCAGTCTTACAGACAACACACACGTTGAGCTGTACGTTTAGCTACACCTCCGCATTTCCACTCAGAGTCTGAGAGAAGATAACCTGACCTGTGTAAAGGTCTCTCTCAAATACTCTTCAATGTATGGTGTATTTAAACATATATACAATAGAGAGAGAGAGTACCAGCAGTACTGACAAGGATTCAGTCAAAGTCAAATGTCCCATGTTGGATGTTAAATCTCAAACAAATGATCGCAATGATTCACATTCTACTCTCAGCCCCCCACACAAAGTTAAACAGATGCATAGTGCAGATGCAGTAGACAAAAAGGCCGAAGCCATGTGACACAGTGCTCTGACATTGACCTACATCCCCCTATCTGAGAGTTCACTGCATGCTGAGCTCAGTGTGTATGTGCACATCAGCATTAGTAAGTAAGTAAGTATGTATGTGATGAGAAACTATTTTAATAGTTGCTATGTAAGTTCAGTCTTAAAAGCATAAAATGGTTATTATATTCCACTTGTTTCCACTCTTCCTTTGTGTTGATATGTAGCACTAAATTAGTTTTACATTATTGGTTCGACAAAGCAAGATATTTACTACATTACTCTTGTGCAAAAGCCGAAAGTACAGCAGGTCTGCTATACATTATTCTACTAGTCTATTCAAGTCATTTCTGGGATGCATTGCTCCATTAGAACGTTGCTCTATGACCAGCAACATTCCACACATCTATGCATCATCCCTTTCCTGATTTGTTCCCGCCTCCACCTCTCCCTTCCTTTACCCTTTCACCTTTGACATCACTGAACTTGCTCGCTTTGAGAAGGTTTTTCTTCAAGATGAATGAAACGTTTCATCGACATAGTTGGTGTTTTTGTAAGTTTTTACTCATTGTGACATCACATGTCAAAATCTCTTTACTGTTTACTATCAATCTAAAATAACTAATACTGCTCGAATACTGTGCTCTCATTAATCTGAATGTCTGGATTCAGGGTAGGAAGCAGCCATGAAGTGGGATTGTGGTTCTAACATAGAAACTGAAACTGAACATTTATTATTCCTCTGTTACACTCATAGTTTCCCTTTTTGCCTGTCATTGATTATACTGTAGTACTCATGGTGGTAGAATTAAGAGTTTACATCAGTGGTTTTTAAAAAGATATTGCAGATACACAAAGAAAGAAATGCTTTGGATTTTAATATTAAAATGGAAAATGTAGATTGAGACAACGTACTGTATAGAAGTGTGTATAAATATATATTTTTATAGTTGCATACCTGCAGATTTTAAATGACTGTTTGAGTGAACTTACAGATGTTTATAAGGCAGTTGTTCAAGTCTGATCTGCTCATTACAGAGTTACAGTCCAAGCACAAGTCAATGATTATTTGTATATTAATTATGTTCTCATGTCATTCAACACTACTGATGATCCTGATGCCTCTTATGGGAAATTGCAAGGCTTAATGAAACTCTTTGTGTGATAGACAGGTTTTATGTTTCAAATCATCAATTTTTGTAACTTAATAACGATAGAAAAGTGTTTTTACTAAGATCATTTTTAATTTAATGATGAAACTTCATAAACTCAGACTCCCGATTGGCTTTGTACTTGAGATGCTGAAGTATGTTGCATTGCCTGATGTTACTTACATGTTCTTTTTAAAATTTTAAAATAAAACACAATACAAACCAGACAACCAATACACAAGTCAAGTTGCATTTTTAACATCCATGTCTGTCCAGACTGGCGTATTACTGTATATGATGAGAAGACTTTGAATAAAAGATATGAAGCATATTTTGTCATAGATGATGATGATGATGATGTTTTTCTCAGGTTATGGCCAGAATTTTTTTAAAGTCAAAATGACCTTGACCTCTGTTCCCCAAATTTGAACCAATTAATCCCTGAATCCATGTGGACATTTTTGTTAGATGTAATGAAATTCCCTCCTCCTGTTCCTGTTGTATCACGTTCACAAGAATGAGACGGACTTGAGGTCAGGTTTAAAATTGATTTTCCTCACACTAAAGGGAAGTAAAACCTTAACTGATGTCTTCAGTTGTCACTCCTTAAAGTAATGTTTTTAATATCATACAAATTGTCACAGTTCAGAGAATAAACATGTAGTCAGCCTCTAGTCATGTGGAACACTGTCGTCTGATCATTTTGACAAGAAACAGGGTTTCTGTCTGTTGTATATCTTTGAGAACAACAGGCCAATATTTCCTAACAACCCCTGAAGCTATAGAGGAGAAGATGATATGGTCAGACAACACATTCATTTGTCACAATTGTTAGCTTTTTTCTAATCTATTGCGTGGTTAAAAACAAAACCGAAACTATTTCCGTGAAGTTAAATCTGAATCACCACAGACATGAAAAGGTTCCAGACGACTGGATGGCAGACTGGTTTCAGTCAGAGCCTCGGTGCTGCATCATGCGTGCTAAGGGCTGATGTTTATAACACGTCCTCATCAGTGTTGAAAGACATCTCCTTTGTCTTCTGAGCTATTCAGCTTCCTCGCTCCACTCTAACAAAACAAAGTAAAAAAACTCAACCTGAAATGTCATTGTAACTGTTGTAGACAAATTGTCAAACCTTGATTTATAATCAGATTAAAGTTCACTATGTTTTCCAGTGGGTGCAGTCAGATTATCTTTTCAAGCAGGAGGCATTGCAACAGAGTAGGCAAGGTGGTTAATTTCTGGTTTCCTCGAAGAACCTCAAGAACCCCAAGAACATCAGATATACAGCAACAACAACTTTGTGGGAACCACCTTAGATTCTATGATTCACTTTGCTCAGGAGACTGCAATGACTCCACCGTTCGAAACCTCCTAAAGAGGCCTCATGCCAAAAAATGTTAGTGGTTTGGTTGAAGACTACACTAACTGTGTCTCAATTCAGGGGCTGCTTCCTTTGGAGGATGCTGTCTACGTGGCCCACAAAGGAGGCAGACTCCGTGGTCCGCGTAGAGCCGCGGAGACCGAAATGAATGAGATGGTCTGGTCTACAGAGCATTTCCATGATCGGTGTCACTAGCTTGTCCTGCTGTTATTTCTGTCGCCGAGCAACAGAGCTGCAGTTGGACATGTCAAGAAAGTTTTAATGCCCCTTGGTTTTTTAACATGTGCAATGTGCTGTTTGGTTGAATTGAAGTGTGATACTTTAGCATCAGACATCTCATTGCTTACAGTTGCCATCACTGAAGCCCAGTGAAGTCAGTTTGGTTTGCTTTAGGGCCCTCCAACGTCAGTTTTGCCTGGGACCCCAAGTCCCTTGAAATGCTCCTGTTAATAAGAATGCACAGTGGAAGGTCAGCACACACTTTACTTACATATACTGCTCTACCAAGTGACCTGTTTAAGCAACTTGCCCACTACTCACCAGGATGATCAGTTTTGACCTGAACACGGCCACCAGACATGGCTTTTTTCTTGTTGAGCTTGTCTTGTGACTCAAATACACAGACGTGTGAACTTCCTTTTTGAGGGCTTTGGAGGGACCAGTGTGTTTAGGAAGTGTTTCCACACTGCTGCTGTCTGAGAATAGACTGGTGTGAAGAAGACGCTGTAACAGCATTGGGACAGACTTCCTCTAACTGTAAATGTTAGTCTGTGGACGTTTGGAGTTCAAAATTACAAGTTGTCTGTCTGCTATTAGTGGTAGGACTGAACTGACCTGCTACACAAAGTTAACAACAGGGCGGCCTATGAGGCAGGAAATATACCCGGTGATTGGTTAATCAGTATTGAGTATGTGTGTATTACTGGATGAGACAGGACAGAGAGAAACAGTGGGGCAATCATTACCCTCAACACAGACCATTGTTGACATTACATACACACTCACACTCTGTATGCCCTGTGTCTCTGTCTATCCCATAATAACACCCTCTTTCTCTCTCCAGGTCCCTCCCCTGTTATAACTTTGCTGATAGTGAAACAATAGTATTTATTTCCCAGACCCACAGAGAATCTCATCAACTGCCAACAGGAAGACCAACCCCCCCTACACACACACACACACACACACACACACACACACACACACACACACACACACACACACACACACACACACTTACTGATTCACACAAAGATACACACAAACACACTGCTGTCCACTGTGTATGGATCCTGTGCCACTGCACCCACAATGCATTGTGTTTAAATTGTGACAGGATTAAATATGGATATAGTTTCACAGGCCAGATAGACAAAGGAACAGCTCATCTCAGTGAATCTGTTTATAGATGGACATAAATATTTTTCTACTTTATACTGTTAGTGTGGCCAACTGCAATATATATTATGTGTGGAACTCATATTGGCAACAGCCTTCTGAATTTTCTGGATTATAAATCAGCTCAAATTGGAAACCTATATTCAGTGTGTCCTGGTGGTTTAGCCAAGTACCGAGCAGGTCAAAGCAGTGATGCCAAATTAAGAAAACACCTGAAAACGGGACATCCAACAGGTTTTGGCATTATATCCACTACAGCTGGAATTATTAAGAAACAGGCTGTAAAAACGTAATTGCAGTTAGTGAGGAAGTGGAACAAAGGTTAAACGCCGTGAGCGGAAATTTTAACACTTAATTCATTTCCTACTTCCTGGAAACAGTTTTAATTTGTTACATTTTGTAGCTTGTTGATGCATTAATTAATGTTGATCCACACATTATATTGGATGTGGTGCTGGTTAATAATGAAAATGATAAACTTAAGTTATGTAGCACCTTTCTTTACAAAGTTTCAAAGTACCAAACAGAAAGAAAATATTGAGATTAAGCAGACAGAAATCAAGAGAAAGATTATCAGTTCATAAAAGAAGAAGTTACACACAAAAGTAGAACACAATATAATATGTAAAACATTCATAAACACTTAAAAATTAAAAGAAGTTGATTCAGTCCAATTGTCAAAGGTGAATGTAATGTAACAATACCAGTATTTGTTCTTGAGGACTCTAACTTTCTCCAGTTCATGTTTTAGTTCCTGTAGAATACTGACCTGGAAAGACAGGAAAAACAGCTGAGTGGATGAGGCAGAATGAAGGCCTGACATGGACTTACCCATACACACACACACACACACACACACACACACACACACACACACACACACACACACACACACACACACACACACACACACACACACACACACACACACACACACACACACACACACAACTGTGTAAATAAGCAGAAATAAAAGCCTTCCTGAGGAGTTTTGCATAGTCTGCCATCCTAACACCAACACATCTAAACAGACGCACAGCCATGACACACACACACACACACACACACACACACACACACACACACACACACACACACACACACACACACTCACACTCACCAACAGACTCAACCACAACCTTTGCTTGGCAAATTGGATATTTTGTGTTTGGTCCACTGAGCAGGCATGAAGTACGGACACAATAATCATTACACTCCAGCTTGTGGCTGCAGGCATGTAGTCACAGCTCTGTGATCTCAAATCACAATGTCAGAGCATTGATCTGTGATTGGTCAGTAAAAAAAGCTTGTGGTTCAACCAGCAGTCAATTCATACTGAAGAAACATTATAAAACCTGGAAAGATTCAAGAAAGTATTGATGAATAAATAAGATAAATCAAAGTAACTTAACAATGTTGATAACTAGTTCCAGCTATGTTGTGCTCTACTGTATCATGCTACTGTAAGGATGAAGCCCGCTCACAACTGTGACGGACAGCAACAGGTTGAAGCTGTCTGCAGTGTCTAAACCCCCTCATGCTCATACAGAACATACACACACTCACACACAAATCCACTGAGGTCAAGCCCAAGTGTGTGTGTGTGTGTGTGTGTGTGTGTGTGTGTTTGTGTGTGTGTGTGTGTGTGTGTGTGTGCTTTTTTTTATCTCACAATGATCTGAAAATTGTGTTTTCTTCTTCTCTCATTTCTCCCTCCCTCTTTTTCTCTACACTTCCTCCTACTTTCCATCCATCCATCTTCCGTGATGTCCCCGCCTGTCTGTTTCTTCCTCTGCAGTTTCCAAAAGCACGTCCACACGTACAGAATCCTCCCAGACGAAGAGGGATTTCTGGCTGTACAGGTACAAAGAATAGATACAAACACACAAACTCAGTTATACACATACACACACAGACGCACAAACTCAGTTATACCCACACTGTTGACTGAAGTGTGTGTACATGTGTGCAACAGAAACTGTATTTGCTTCAGTAGCAGCTGGCAAGCAGAGATGCTTTTGTTGGCGCTGAGCTCTCTCACTCACTCTCTCACACACACACACACACACACTCACTAACAGCAGCCTCTTTGTGCCTTGTGCTCAACAGCTGTGAAGTCCTCACCACCTCCAGCCACACTCACACACACTCACACACACACACACACACACACACACACACACACACACACACACACACACACACACACCGCCACACAGACTCACACAACATACGACACGACATCATGCTGCTCCAGACTGTCTGTGTGGCCACATTACAGATTCCTGTGACAGTTTAAAAAATTTTGCTTCCTGGTGGCAAATTTGTTTGCTGGCACTGTTTACTGAAACCGTTCTTCCTTGTTTGGATTATGTTTAGACAGTTGGATCGTGTTTGCTTACACAACACAACAATGTAGAACAATAGGGGCCACCAGAGATTTCAATAAAGTGATCACTCGTAGCTAAGCAGTTTGGATGTAATGGTCGTGTTCGTACCATGAAGAAAACAACTTACTACACTTTCCTTCCTCTATCTCTTGGTGTATCCCTCCCTGGTTCTCTTTCTCTCTCTCTCCCTCTCGCTCTCAGACGTCTCAGGGCGTGCAGCCGAAGCGATTTAAGACATTACCAGAGTTGGTGTTGTTGTACCTGCAGCCAAGTCAGGGTCTGGTCACCACCCTGCTGTACCCTGTGGACAGAGAGGAAACTGCTGTCAGTGACGACAGAGACTATTCAGGTATCTTTAAATCCCCCCCACTCACATGGTCCTCCTTTTTCTAACATGTTAACGCTCGGTTTTCTGTCAATGGCAGATGGGGAGGATGAGAAGCCACCCCTTCCCCCCCGCTCTGCCTCCACCTCCTCTACTCCTGGACCAGACACACCTACAGACAGGTACAAAGTGTATAATGCATGAGCTTAATTTATTTGGGCTTTATTTGAGAACGCAAATTTCTGAATCCTTTGCAACTTGTGCTGCCATCGTCCTTAGTAGACTGTTCGGAATATATCTGAGTAAACCAATGTGAGAATACAGCAGCAACATTCACTGTGAGCGAGTGGCCATGATGATTAAACGTCATGTTATGCCTTCTGCATGCTCTACCTAAGCACCGTCCCCGCTCTGAAGGCTTTTCCTGTTGTTGTTTTGTTGATGTGGAACACTGCATTCGTCATATCCTATAATATACAAGTGCTGAAAGTCAAATCACAAACAGAGCTTCTTAATCATAATGTTAACCATCTTTGAAACACACACAGACACACACACAAACACAAAAAATATGATCATATCACAAAAGAAGCAGAGGTTTCATTGAATATATATACACTTAACACAAATCTCGAGTGTCAGTCACTTTATCTGTTTCTGTCATCAGATGCGTACATCGTTACAGATAAGTATCAAACCAGATAAACACACACACACACTTTAATATCCTGTGTTGTCCCTGTGTGCCCCCTCTACATATGATGTAGAAGGAGCAGCCACATCCTGTTGAAATTGCTCACAGATGATGCAAGGCTTATTGAAGTGGTCCCGGTTGTTTGTGTGCATGTATGTGTGAGAGTTTTTTTGTAGATGAGATCAGTGTCAGACTTCTGTGTGCTCTATTTGAAGATAACAAGGTAATTGCATAAATTATTTTGATAATCACAGCTTTCTCTCATTGTGGAAAGTTACCTTTTAACATTTTTACAGAGGCACCAAACTGCAGAGAAGAAAAGTCTCAAAGTCAGTGTGTGATTAGTAACTTTTGTCACAGGGTAAAGTACAGAAGAAATCGGTTGAGTAACATCCTCGTTTTGGTCACAGTGGACCTTGTTAGTGAAGCTGTCATGGAGAGAGGTGACACTTGACAACATATACAACTTATTTAGTAAAACACCTGAGCACAAAATCAATCAGAGTCAGTGAGGGAACAAGACATACACTTTTCTTTTACACTTGAGACTTTTAACAGTCTGCTGGTTTGCATGAAGCCACAGTTTTGTCCATATTTAAAGATGGGGTTCGGGTTACACAAGATCTGCCCCTTTACGTTAGTGTGTGTGCGCGTGCGCATTACTGTGTTTTAGTCTCTGTCTGTGGTAGGGCAGACAAGACTCAGTGGTTAAGAGGAAGTGTGTGTTTGTAAAAATCCCTAATGCACAGATTAAATGCTCATAGACTCTCTCCTCTCACTCACTCACACACACAGCTCTGCAACTAAGGTAACTAAGAAATCCACAACAGTTCTCTATTTGCTATTATGGAGGATGTAATTTTTATGTATTAACTGAAAGGTCAATGTGTGACTTGGCAGTCATATCACAGCAACAACAGAAAGGAACTCATAACATACTCAATGAGCACTACAAAGCTTTAGATGGCATAGAAATATTAAATCTGAAATAAACTAAAGATTATTAGTTCCTATGTCACTGACTATACAGGACCTGGCTGTATAAAATGTGTAGCCCAACATCAAAACCAGAAGGATGCAGATTTTCTTCGCTTGCACAGTATTCTGTACACTTGCGTCGTGTAATCACATGCATTTTACAATGGTTACAAAGCTCTGTGGCTCATTTTGTTTTAGCACTCCAGCAGCTAATGGCCTGAGCACCATCTCCCATGAGTACCTGAAGGGCAGCTATGCTCTGGACCTGGAGGCTGTCAAACAGGGAGCCTGCTCGCTGCCTCACCTCAACAAGACACTAGTGGCCTCCTGCAAACGCCTTAATGGGTAAAACCCGACACAACAGCACACATGTCTTTTGCTCCTCATAATATTGTCAACTAGAGTGGCTCTCAGTAGAGTGCATACCTCCACCAAAGCCCAACATGTATAAATTCACTAGATCCAGATTTTTATTTTAATCTGCAACATATAGCACACACTTAAAAATATCAATCCCTTTAACGTGATCAACAAATGATTCTTTGAGAAATCAATGAAAAAAAAAAAATGAAAAAAAACTTGCAATGTTGAAGAAAGCGAAAAAAAATCCTGGATCTGAACCAAAATTGAATGGGTCCTCTCTGGGGTGCTGCTCCACCATTATTTGGAAATCGGTTGAGTAGTTTTTGCAAAATCTTGCTAAATAGAAAATCATGAAAACATAACCTCATTGGTGGATAAAATAGTATATTAACACAACGTAACATTATTTTTTACCTGCACACTTAAATATAGTAAATATGTTTCCCTGCACATAGATCATAGACATAGAGGAAGACATGACTTTGAGATGCAGTTTGAGAAGACTGAACTGTGAATCTCTTTTTGTTTCATCACAAGGGAGGTGGATAAGGTTTTGTCTGGTCTGGAGATTCTGTCTAAAGTCTTCGATCAGCAGAGCGCCTTCATGGTCTCCAAGATGATCCAGCAGGTATAACTCTTGGCCTCTTTGGATCTGTGTATTTGCACATGAATGGATGCGCCCTTGTGTTTCCATCATCCTGGTTTTTTGTCTAACACCGTTAGTTTGCTAATGTCTGAACAGTGTCTTGTATATAATCCGTTAAACATACAAATCTATTGTGTCATATAATTTGAGTTTAGGTAGTTGCCACAGATGCGGAACCTGTTTGTTGTTACAGTCACTGAACAGGTCTGTGCTAGTCTTTAAGCCCTTTTCTGCATTCCTGCTATACGCAGACCTCCCACCACCAATCTGTGAGCATTACATAGACTGACAAATATAAGTATGATCAACAGCCAAACCATCTGCTGTTTAAGTAAAATTTGACCCCTAATCGTGGCCAGTATTGCTCCCTTTCGATGTTATGTTTGTCACTAAGTCAGTTTTTTCAGATTAAAGTGGGATATGTGAATGTCCTTAAGTAAGAAGTAAACACTTTTGTATATGTCTTGCTAAATAGTAAAGCTCCTTGTATACAGAGCAGGCAGCCATACTAAATAACAGACTTTCAGACTGAATGTAATTGTTATTTTTCTCCAGGGTCTCCTAGGGGCAGCTGTCATTCACTAGTCACAACACACCCATCCTTGGAAATAATGTATCTCAAGGGGAAACTCAGGCACTCAGGTGTTTGTCTGTGTAGCAGATGTGCACGTGGGGACGTCTTACTATAAAATATGGGATGTTTATGTGACAGTCGGGTTGTTGGTACTTTTTGTATATTTCCATTCATGAATAGAGTTTAAATAAAATCTTAAAATCATCAAGTACCAATCACTTCGGAAATGATTCACTGTTGGAGGTACTTTCACAGTATTTTTCGGATATTAGACGGTGAATTTCACTCCCTTACTGATAAATCACTGATAAAACATTGGTTCTAGGTAAATTATCTGCTGTCTCAGCGAAACACTTTTCCATCAGTTCATTAGTCACTTCAGTCATGGTAGCACACACAATCATGTCGTTTTTATGTTTGAATAGAAAAGGATTTATTTACACATAGATAGATAGATGGGTTATGCTGCCTTAAAAACAGCCTGTAAGATGCTGTGTAATTGTGAGCTGTCTGTGTTTGCCGTGCAGTTTCACGTTTTAAATAAAATCAGTCTTACTTAAATGATTTTGTTCTTTCCAAACTATACAGCCAACATGGATTCTGACTTTTAATTTCCCTCCCATTAGTCCGTGAATCAGGGTGGAGACCAGGAGTTGGAGAACCTTGTGACCAAGCTGGCCATTCTCAAAGACCTGCTGTCCTCTATAGAGAAGAAGGTACACACATCCAGTTATGTGTATGCCTGCACCCTCACTCGTGATCTCTCTTTCTTTTTATGTGCATTTTGTTTAGTTTGTTTCTTTCTCCTCTTCCTCACACACACACACACACACACACACACACACACACACACACACACACACACACACACACACTGTTAAGCTATTTTATCCTCAAAAACTCAAGATGATAGAGGGGGAGGACGTGTAACAGATTTAAAACAATTTTATTTCTAACACAGTTAACTTCACCAATTAAACTTTTGTAGTTAATTCAAATTTTAGTATAGCTTGACAAGCTCTGACATGTAAATAGGTCAAACCGTTTCTTGTTGGACTTGGTATTTGAGGAGGGTCTTCAGCTGCCTGGACAGGAAATGGCCTCGGTTCAATCAAGCGCTGTGTGTGTCTTGACTCATGCGACGTCACCGGCTTGTGTTCTCTGCTCCTGTTAGATCACACACAGGAAATGGGAAACTGTTTCCTTGTTGACACCAACTCTACAGTTGAAAACAATACAGTTTAGATTTGTGTCTTTTTTATGTCCATGTGTCTTTTCCTTCTTTCATTTTTTCCATCATATCTCCCCTTCAGGCTCTGAAAGCTCTCCAGGACATGAGTTTGTCTTCTCCAAGCTCCCCTTCTCCTCTGTCCATGCGTCACAGCAAAGCAATCCCAGTGCAGGCCTTTGAGGTATGCATCTACACACCCACACACTTACAGACACCTATTTCTCGTGATAGTCTCTCTGGAGGGTGGTGGAGGTCAGTATCAGGACAGTGGTGATGATACTGCAAGAATTCTTAACGCCTTTGTTCATCACCAGTAACAGGGTTTCTGTGGGGTCATGAAAAGTCTAACATTCAGCCATCAAGAAATTTAGGCCTTAAAAAGTCTTAAAAATGTTGAAATATTATGTACCAGATTCTTAAATATGTTTAGGAAGGTTATGTCCTCATTCTACTTGTGCTGATAAAAGACAAACACATGTACATATGCTGCTCTTATCTCCGTACTCTCTTGCTGTCTGTAGTTTGTGAAATAACGTGTTATCTGATTTTCCTTCATATCCTTCTGATTTGACATTAGTCCTTAATTTCATTAATATCTTTTAAAAAGTCTTAAATTTGACTTGGTGAAACCTGCAGATACCTCTAGTTATTAAGACATCCAAAAGCCACAAAGCCAAGTGCCCCTTTTGGACATTCAAGCTCTGCTCTATTATCACTTTAGGAATGGTACCTCATTATCGAAATGTCAAATATTTTATGTTTCCTTGAATCTCAGGAAGAGATCCTTTTGTCAGAGATTTTTATAGTCTGGGCTCAAACCTAAAATGCTGAAAACATATTTTTTGATTTTGTGTTTTTAAATGTTACTATCAAGGAAAACTAGTTCTGTTTAACAGGAACAGAAACAGGACATACTGAAGTTGAGGTGCAGTAGCAAAACAGGCTGTGAAGTTTCGCAGCAGAGCTGATGTGAGACCACAGGAATGTCATATACTTCCTGTAGCATAACCAGTGGCGTTTAAATACTGAATGGTATTAATCACTCATATCCCCAAGTGCAAGTGAGTATACTTAAATCTAACTAAAGAAGTTGTGGTTTATAGTTTTATTTAGATTTTTACAAAAAAGCGTGGCTCATGCACATAAGAGGCTGTGAAAAAGAAAAGGAGAAAACATTGACCATTGGGTACCAGGTGAGATGGAGGTGAATGATTTGAATATTAGTTATAGGTCATGTCTGTCCTCTGTGGGGATCACCTCTCAACAGCTTCCTGTTGCACTGGAACAGGGGTGTCGTCATGGGGAAGAGGTGGGTTTAAAATGTGATATCTGAATCACCCACTGACGCACAGACAGACCCCATCGAGATGATTCAAAGTGAGAGAAAACATTGGTCGTCAGGTGAAACATCCTCAAATTAGGTTTCAAAGAAACAACCTCCACTCTGTGGCTTTCAAAATGTTTTTGTGATTTTAGAAATGATCCCTGAAAAGCCTGAATAAAAAATTGTAAACTGCCTTCCTAAACTGCTACAGTGTGTGCGGTCGTCAAATTTCCTTCTTTTTTCAGATTTGCTGATATAGTTATATTTAACTTTGTTATTGCAATAGAAGCAACAAGCTTATTGTGTACTGTATGTAATAATAGAGGGAGAGTGGGCTGAGGGCTCCATGGTGTTCACTGTAGAGACCCCTGGTGGTGTAAAGATTTAACCTGCACGTAAAGTGATCTGTAACCTCATAAACCTTCATAACTAAGCACCCCGCTTTGTGTGTGTTTGTGCGTTTGTGTAATGCTTCTCTGGCTCACTGCAGGTCAAGCTGGACGTTTACCTGGCAGAACTGACAAAGATCGGAAAGAGTCAGAAGTACACGCTGTCGGTGGACGTGGAGGGAGGACGACTGGTGGTGATGAAGAAGGTGAAGGACAGCCAAGAGGACTGGACAACCTTCACACATGACAAGAGTAAGAAACACACACCCGTCCAAACACAATAACTGCAGTATTTGCTGAAATGTCTCCCCCAGGAAATTGTTGAGCTGAAATTTTTGTATGACAGAAGTGCTTTAACAACCAGATGGTGACGCATCTCATCTTATGATCACTTTATTTTGTAGATGACAGCTGAAACAAAGGCCACATTCATCAGATAAATGGCATTTTCTGTGTGAAATAGCTCCTCTAATCTTTTTATGGATAGTTGATGTTTTATTATGACTCTGCACCGGCAGCAGTCGTAGCCAGAGGCATTGGTTTCTGTTGGTAAACACGATATCTCAGAAACACCTTGACGGGAACTCATTCAAATTTGGCACAAATGTCCAATTGGATTCAAACATGAACTGATTAGAATTTGTATGTCAAGGTCACGGTGAGGTCACATTTTGACTGTAACTCAAGTGATCACTGATTAAGACACAGGGGAGGTGATCTCAGTTGTGTCTCACCTTTGCTACACAACATTTCAACAAACCCTGAGTTATGTTTCAGGTAAGCTGCGTCCAAGCATTAAAACAATTTGAATTTCTCCAGACCCCAATGATGGTAGGGATTAAATGTATTCAATATGAATCCAAACCTTTAATAACATGATTTTAACAAAGGTGTATTATAAGCAATATAGACTGTTTTTATTACAATTTTTGCTTTTCTATTTCATTTTTTTGTGACCACCCCTTAATGTAAATCTTTAAATCTTTAAAAACACGCTGTCTCCTGTCTGCCTTCTGTTTGTCTGTCTCTGTCTCTCTCAGTCCGTCAGCTGATCAAGTCTCAGCGGGTGCAGAATAAACTAGGCATTGTTTTTGAGAAGGAGAAGGATAAGAGCCAGAGGAAAGACTTCATCTTTGCTAGTGCCAAGGTCTGCACACATTTACACATACACAGAGAGACACACACTCTTCCAAACATAATTTCTAGATGCAAGAAAACACAAATCTTTTAAAGTTACTCAGTCTTTCAAACATAGAGACAACCAACAGCAAACATTGCAATGGTAAACACACTACTCAAAAACAAGGTACTCCTTTGTGGCAGCTTCCACTCACTGATTTGTGTGCATGTGTGTGTTTCAGAAGCGGGAGGCATTTTGCCAGCTGCTGCAGCTGATGAAGAACAAACATTCCAACCAGGACGAACCAGACATGATTTCTGTCTTCATCGGCACCTGGAATATGGGTTAGACACACACACTAACATAATTTAATGTACCTTTGTTGATAGCACAGCATGCTGACTTATCTTAAACATTCATATATATGTTGAATTTAAAAGAAAAAGTACTTCCAGAAAGGGACTTTAATATTTTAGGTGAGAATATAGCACTTTGGTCTTTTTTGTTTAGGCTCAGTGCCTTCGCCTAAGTCTGTGGCCTCCTGGGTGTTGTGCCGCGGCCTCGGGAAGACCCTGGATGAGATGACGGTCACCATCCCTCACGACCTTTACGTGTTTGGAACTCAAGAAAACTCAGTGTGTGATCGGGAGTGGGTGGAGTCACTACGGGCCATGTTGAAAGAACAGACAGAACTGGATTATAAACCGGTGAGGAGTGCAGTGAAAGTAATATTCTTGAGATGGTAGAACTGCAGATGATGGTTCCTTACTGTCTGTTGTTGTTTTTGCAGATCGCAGTGCAGACTCTGTGGAACATTAAGATCGCTGTGCTGGTGAAACCGGAACATGAAAATCGAATCAGCCACGTAGGAATGTCAAGTGTCAAGACGGGCATCGCCAACACACTGGGTAGTCACAATGCTCAGTATACATACTTCAATCTTTTTATTTTTGAAAATTTTAGGTTGTATTATTGCATCTATTGATGAAGTAAGAACAAAGAAGAGTCTGCACACTTATGTGACGACAATTTAACTGAACGTTTCAATCCAAAGTTTGATCTTTGTCAGATCGTTTTTTTTTGGTTAAAAGAGAACCACCCACACCACACACACCAATGGGCTGGTAGGCTCCGTGGTGGTGGTTGTGGTTATCTGTTCAAATGACTTCAGGTGAAACACATCTACCAGCAATCAATACATTTCAGAGATAAATGGGCAACAAGTCATACACAGAATCAAAGAATGCATCAGAAAAGACAAAGAGCCAAAAAGAAGACTATCATCAAAACTCCATTGTGCATTTTGAAATACATTATTTATACATAGTTTTCTAAAAATCATTTACGAGGATCAACCTCACCTACATTAAATTACGGAAATTGTGTCAGGTTATGGAAAAAGGCAGCGATAATCCTGAGCAAGAAATAAGTCTGAAGCATTTTTAATACGATCAGGTCAGAAGGTAGAGTAGAGTCATTTTAAGATCTTCCTTCCATACACCTACTCTCTAATCATTTCTGATAACAGCGTGGTTTGCTTATACCAAATGTACAGAAATGTGCCACTAGAATTATGAACATAACATCTGTTATCTGTATGGTCAATATGCCATGACACTATAAAATAAAAATAATTATAACCTCCCCTTATATGATAATTAACTTTTTTATCTTAATATTTCAATATGAACCACATTTTTGTATGTGTTAGTGTTTTTTAATAACTTAATGCCTGCAAGTCACTGTAATATGTTTTAGCTTGCAAGGATAATTGTCTAATTGTTAATATTATATTGTTAAGTTATGGGTTTGTTTGTTTTGATTGTTTCTCAGGGAACAAAGGAGCTGTAGGCGTTTCCTTCATGTTTAATGGGACGTCTTTTGGTTTTGTGAACTGTCACTTGACATCAGGGAATGAGAAGATTGCCAGGTAACTCCTACAGTCCTACACACACATTTTACACATACCTACGCCATTGTCACAATTCACAGTTGTGCGTAGGTGTGTGTGTTTCGCTCTGCAATTACACAGCCAAAATGCTAGTGGGCGTGGAGCAGAAACGCTAGTGGTGTTAGAGTTTCTATGCTACTGTGTTGAGTTTCTTCTAGTTTCCGGTCCACTGATATAGATATTCTCTGGCGTCTCTGTTCACTACAGAACAATCGCGAGTGTTGGAGCTGATAGATGTTAAAGAGAAAATATTTTTTCTTAAAGTACAATGAAGAAAAGAAAGACTTACAGTGTGCCAGAAAACCTGTGACATATGTGACCTTTGACCTCCGCAGGAGAAACCAGAACTACCTTGATATCCTACGGCTGCTGTCGTTAGGAGACAAACAACTGAGCTCCTTCGACATCTCGCTGCGCTTCACACA
Organism: Paralichthys olivaceus; assembly: GCF_024713975.1. NCBI lineage: Eukaryota > Metazoa > Chordata > Actinopteri > Pleuronectiformes > Paralichthyidae > Paralichthys > Paralichthys olivaceus. Next base: position 12,240,214 of record NC_091103.1, on the reverse strand, counting down.
CCTCTTCTGGCTGGGAGACCTCAACTACAGGCTGGATATGGATATACAGGTGGAGGAGAACACACAAATAGACATGCACAGACGAATTGCAGCAAATTTAGATTAAAACCTTATATTATAATTTATGACCCTGTCTCTTTTGTGTCTGTGTGCGCAGGAGATCTTAAACTACATCAACAGGAAGGAGTTTGAGCCCCTGCTGAAGGTAGACCAGCTCAACCTGGAGAGGGAGAAAAACAAAGTCTTTCTACGCTTTGGTAAGTTGGCTTTTTTAATAGTCCTGAGACAAAAATCGTGCCGCCTTTCATTGTGCACAGGATGATATTTCTGTCAGAGCAGGATTAATCATTCAGAAAAAATCAATTAAGAGATGGCTTCTGCAGAGATTTAGTGATCTCATAAACACAACAACAGAATGAATGACTCAAACTTCCCAAAAGCACCTGCTCACCATGTTGTCGTGTCCCTGTGATAATTCACCAGGACCATTTGTTTTCTGAGTTTTCTGTAAGGGGCCAAAAAAGACCCTGAAAGATGCCTGTCAACCATTGCTTTCCTCAATACAACCAACCAACAACCCACACAAAAATAAGACTATGGTGATCCTCTGTCTAATAGCACTTATGCTTATGGTCATCATTTCATGAAGTAACCGGGCTATTTTCCTCTACACATAAAGTTCTAACAAGTGAATGTGTGTCTTCTTGCTCGCAGCGGAGGAAGAGATATCTTTCCCGCCCACCTACCGTTATGAACGTGGCTCACGAGATACATATGTTTGGCAGAAGCAGAAGGCCACAGGGGTATGTTCGATACTTAAACAATATCACACATACATTCTCAAGTCATTTCTGACAAATACACTTTATCTCCTCTTTCTGGGAATCATCCTGATTATCCTGTTGTGTCCTTCTCTACTTTTCTGTCTGTCTTAGATGAGGACTAATGTTCCATCCTGGTGTGACAGGACCCTGTGGAAGTCGTACCCAGAAACGCACATTGTCTGTAACTCCTATGGTGAGACCATTTGCAGAACAAAAATACCCTTTGTTTCAGTTCACTGGTAAAATGGTTTAGTGGCTAATTTCCCCTCAGCACTGTCACCCTCTGTATATGATGCATGCTGCATTTAATAGGATTATGAACAAGATTGAAGTACACACTCTTTTGTTTGTCAGGCTGTACAGATGATATCGTGACCAGTGATCACTCCCCCGTCTTTGCCACGTTTGAGGTGGGCGTGACCTCCCAGTTTGTCTCCAAGAAAGGTACAAGTGGTTCAAGAGAAATTGTGTAGAAAATACTTTTTGTGTCATTTTGTTTTCACCTCTGTCCATTTCTCTGTTGGTTGGCTTGTTTAGCTTTAAGCAAGATGATGCAAAAGCTACTGGACAGATTCCCACGAAACTTGGTAGAGGGATGTGGTATGTGTCAGGGGGAACCCATTAAATGTTGGTGTAGAGCCAGGATTTTTTTTTATCACTTTCTTTAACATTGTTAGATAAAACAGTCTTTGACCTTTCTTCAGATTTTCCCTGGGAGCAATTCTTGGCTCTATGTGAAAACATATTCAGGGATCTGATATCTATGAGTGTGTAAAATTTGGTGTACCTTGAATTTAAAGGGACTGTTGGGCCTTGACATAAGTATGCACTCTTATGAGAGCCATTCTCATTTTCTTTGTTCCCTTTGTTTATTTCTTCCTGACAATCGCTCTTTCCCTGGCTGCTGACAGATGATTCGGCCATAACGTCAGCGGACTTAATGATGATATGTTTCTGTTCCAGCTGAAATCTGGACTGTTCTTAATGTGCTGCTGTAATCTGGTGATTTCAGTTGAACACAGACCAGAAGTAAACAATGAGTGAAGATTAACAGAGGGAAAAATATACTGCAGCCTGTTACTCAGTTTTGCTCTGTGCTGCAGTAGCATCAGAGCTTATGTATTCCCCAAGATTTGTAAAGTGAATCCCTGTTTTTACTTGTTTTGAATGTCACACATTTAGAGTTTTAATTCTTTCATTACTGTGTTTTTAATTTTATTTGAATCTGTTTTTACTTGTGTGTTTTGTCTCACTTGTGAAGAACTTTATAAATATAAAAATGATTATATTATCTATTCTGTGCCACATACTCAGATCTTTCCATTCTTCTCCTCCTACACACTCTCTCCATCTGTTTCTGTGAAGGTCTGCCAAAGTCCTCAGAGCAGGCCTACATCGAGTTCGAGAGCATCGAGGCCATAGTGAAGACAGCGAGCCGAACCAAGTTCTTTATCGAGTTCTACTCCACTTGTCTGGAAGGTGAGATGAACATTTCTGCACCTTTTGCAGTGAACACATCTTTTTCCACAGTGTGACAGTGTGTATCCAGCAGGAGTGAAAGCACAGACAGGGTTTCTGTGACACCATGGAGATGTTACAGAAACCCTGTGGATGTAAGTGGGTGTAATAAAACTTTGTCTGTTTCTTCTTTTCATATCTTCCACCCTCCCTTTCTCATCTCAGGCAGTCAGTATACCTTTAAACTAGAAATCCATTTTGACCTGTGCTGTTTCCCCACCTTCCTGTCCAGCATGTACTTTTGAATGAAATGCAACAGAAACATCTCCCTCCTCTTCTTCCTTCTCTCCTACCCACCTTGTTCCCTTTGCCCCCTGCTCCCGTCCTGCTTTTCTCTCTCTCTTTCTCCCCTCCTAGAGTTTAAGAAGAGCTACGAGAACGACAGTCAGAGCAGCGACAATGTCAACTTCTTGCGTGTGGGCTGGTCCAACAAACAGCTGACGACGCTCAAACCTCTCCTCTCAGAGATCGAGTACCTTCAGGACCAACATCTGCTGCTAACGGTGAAGTCGCTGGATGGATACGAGTCTTACGGTAAAAAGAACATATTTGTTGTGTGGCTACGCAATTCTTATCTCTGGTTCTTTTAGTCCAACCACAAACGTGTGTTTTCCCCCTGCTAGGAGAGTGTGTGTTGGCTCTGAAATCAATGATTGGCAGCACAGCTCAACAGTTCCACACCTACCTGTCCCACCGCGGAGAGGAAACTGGAAATATCAGGGGATCCATGAGGGTCAGAGTCCCCGCTGAAAGAATGGGAACCAGGGAGAGACTTTACGGTGATTAACTTTCTATTTATATACACTGTCTAAACCTGAGGAGGAGAGCTGAACAGTAAAGACAGTATTTTCAAACAGGAAGCAGTTGAAATAACAATGGACGTTTAAAGATCAATTATTTGGGTTAAGCTAGTTCGGTATATTCATTTAATAATTATTATTGTTCTATTTCAGAGTGGATCAGTGTGGACAAGGATGAGACAGGTGGACCTAAAGGGAAAGGCTCTGTGGTATCCAGAGTGGGACATGAATATGTCAAGTCAGTATGATGCTCTCTTAATTGCCACTTAATGTAGATTCATAGTAAAATGCAAAAAGCCTGGTCTTGAGGAAATTATTTTGCATTTATGTGATTTGTAAATTTGTACATTATATTTGCAATACCCATAATCCAAGGAAGGATGGAAATAACATGTGTGCCAGGTTAGAGTTAATGTTACGTCCCATATTTGAGCGGTCTATGGGGCGTACAACTCATAAAATCATTAACCACCATTGACACGAATCAACAACAGAAACCCTTTAAAACATCCATGGATTTATTAACACAATATTCAACACAATATTAACACAATATTCAACACAATGTAAAAGTCCCAGTGTTTAATAAAAAAATATTATGTTGACATGAGGATGATTCACTCTTAAAACAACCAGTTAATATCAGCAAACATACTCCCTGGTTAAATTGTTCCTGTATCGCTCTGTGCTAAATAAGATGATGAATAATAAAAGTGTCATCTTTTTTGGCAAAGTAAACTGGCAACTGGAACCGGAACTTTTTTCTTATTGGTTTAAATTCAGCCTGTTATAATCCACCTTCGTTTTCCTGGTATTGTGTATTTTTTTTATGACATAATCTGTGGTGTCCAACATTCAGGCCGTCTGTGGTTCGTAAACAGTTAGGAGAGCTGAGCAAGGTCAGTGAGGAGGGAGAGAGGATCAGCAAGGAAGAGACTGCTGCAAGGTACAGACACATTCATGTATCTCACACACAGTCTTTCAAACCACCACTCATAAAAAGACATGAAATCAACTCTCTGCTTTCTATGTTGCAAAGACCTAAACAAGACGCATCAGACGGGGATTCATCCATCAGCAAGAACAGCTACAATAATCCTGCCTACTACATCCTGGAAGGCGTTCCCAACCAGTCGGCAGCTGCTCTCTCACCCGAGCTTCTCCCATCTCCTACCTCTGCAAACCCCCAGGCAGCTAAAGCCCCTCTTCCCTCAGCCGGAGCTCGGACCAAACCCTCATGTCCGGCCTCAGGACCCCCTCAACCTCGCAGACATCTGTCGGGACACCCGGTCCGTGCTATTAGTGAGGAAGGCTCCTCAGAGGACGATGGAGGCGCTTGTGTGGCTGGGGCGCAGGCTGGAGGTGTCGGAGGAACAGTTGGCAGCACGCTGAATCGCCCCCCACCTGACTTCCCTCCTCCTCCTCTCCCTAAGGGAGCCCTGGAGATGGTTGCCGAGGCAGCCTTCCCCAAACCGCGGCCTCTTTACCCAGACCTGGCTGAAGTCCGGATCCCAGTGGCAAGTCCCGCTGCACCGCTTGGTCTGGGGGAGGGTTTCAGAAGAGGAGGAGGAGGAGGCGGAGGAGGTGGTGGAGGAGGTGGTGGAGGTGGTGGAGGTGGAGCAGGGGCACTGGACGACCAATCCTGTTCTGTGCTCCAGATGGCAAAGACTCTGAGTGAAAGTGAGTTTCCTGGACAGCCTCCACGGGCTCCCTCAGCGCCGCCTCTCAGGGGGCAACCGATGGGTTTGGGTCTGGATGCCTGTCGCACCTTCCCACCCAGAAATCCCATCACAGAGAGCATCGCAGAGGACATGCCTGAGGAGGTGGGTGGCTTGTTTAGCTTGTTCTCAGTGGTCAGACAGAGAGGTCTTCATTAAAGTAATGCTGTAGTTGTAGGGGTAACTGACACTTTTGGATTGTTAATATGTTTATTGCATAAAAAGTGTTCATGCTCAATTTTGTTTTTGACATTACCAGAGTTACCTGATTTTTTCCTTTTTATATTTTAATCAGTTTTAGTGTTTCCTTCTTGGGGGTGAAGTAAAACAGAGCCCAACCCAGGCTAGCATCTATCCAGTGACATTGTTAGCATACGTTCTGTGGCAGCTTCATGTTCTTAGTGCAGTTTCTGCAACTTAAGGTTGATCCTGCTTTACGTTTCTTTGGTCCAGGCACTTTGGGCCAGCAGTAGTTCGTCTTTGTCTGTCGGGGATTCTTCAGTAGGGGAGTGGCTGCAAAGACTGGGACTGGAGAGGTATGAGCAGGGCCTTCTACACAACGGCTGGGACGACCTGGAATTCCTCAGGTACATACGATCACACACTCATAAAACTCTTGAACCTTGTCTCTCCAAGTTGACGTCAGTGTCTTCTGCATGTTTGACTCTTCTTTTTCATCCTGAGATATTTGTATTCTTCCAATGTTGTGTCCGTCACATGTTAGAAACCATTTCCTGATATTTTCCTGCTGTATTCTCACCAGGACTTGCATACTTATTTTCCGGAAATGTTACTAGGGGGCTGGCAGCATTTGTGTTCCAGCCCCTCTGGAAAATGTCAGGAAAATGTTCACAAAGAAATTCAGTGCATGTCTGAAAGCAGCTTAAAGAAACACTTTATAAACATCTTACTGCTATTCCTTGGAGCAGTTATTCAACTCTACATGTGTCATATGTGTCAAACCTTGTCACTTATGTTCCGTCTATTACAATTCCAGTGACATCACAGAGGAGGACCTGGAGGAGGCGGGAGTGCTGGACCCCACTCACAAACAGATCCTGCTGGAGAGCCTCAGACAGCAGCAGCAGTCATAAACTGCACCACACTGGTCTGTGACTGGTCCAAACCGGCCTGGTACCACACCAGGTCCCAAAAGGCCAAAAATCTCAGCTGAACTGAACTGAGCTGGAATGTGCCAATTGATGCCAGACTGTGCCTTCTGAGAGAACTTGCACTCTGTTTGTACTTTCAAAAACACTTTGTTGAAACCAGCGTCCTTTTCACATCATGTACTGTATGTGTGTTGTCGTGGTGGTCGTTCGAGGTGGCCTTATTTAATGATCATTTCAACCCTTAAAGCTTAGCGGGAAGCCGTAGGCTGAGTTGATGAGATACGACCCACGTGGTGCAGCTGATTTTGCCTCATCATCTCTGACCTGCAGCTTCAAGCTACATTTAAAGCTTGTTCTTTTTTTCCTGGGAGGAGCAAGAGTTTTCTCACAAATCGGAAATTTCAGACTTTTAAAGTTAAAGTTTAAAAGCAATATAAGAAGGGGGCGGGGTTCATGTGAAACCAGAGCTTTGAAAAACACCCTGCCTGTGTTTTGAGCCCTCAGTTCAGTCTCTTTTTAGCAACACTGTTTTTCTCCAAGTCTCAGGTTTGTCCCCAGCCAAGCTCACATTTGGTAAACTCTCTCCGGAATAATTCAGCTTGGGCTGAGGAACCCCCTCACTTCTGTGATGGAGGCAGACAGGAAGCTGTGACAGGAGAGGAGAGTTTTCAAATATTCTTCTTTTGTGATGACATCTGGGCCGCTGTTAGTGAAACGGTGGCAGTTATTGTCTTAGTGTCTCTGCATGTATTTAAGGTTTTATGTTGTTTATTTTACGATAAAGGGAAAATAGAGCAAATCCACCAAACCTGCCTGTTAGAGCAGAAAGTGCATATTTTACTCGGGCACAGTGTTTAAAGGACTGTATAACTGTCAGGTTTTGACACCGCCCGACCCTACTGAGTGATTTGCACATTCAACACTAACATTTCGGTTTTGTTTTCCAGTGCTCACAGATTTTTATTTGTTTGCAGTTACCTTAAACTAAGGTGGGAAAATGGCACATGGAGCACGCTGTTTCTCGGTCTGGTTGAAAACATTGAAGTAGTAATAAAATCACATGTATAGTAGAGCTAATAAACTCTGCACCAAAATTAATTATATTTACTGAATTTTCCACGTTCACACTTTAATTGTGAATTGTGTCAGTGAGGATTTTCAATCTCAACTTACAGAAGAAAACAAATCTTGTGTGACCAGGTTCAGCATTTGTTCCATTTGGGACTAATTTCATTTGAGAGTAAACGGAGCAGTGTGAAGGGAATTTATCAGTATAGCCGAGCAGCTGGATTGAGCACACATGTTCCCTGATTGCCCAGCAGGTGGTGCTGCTAAACCTCATCAGTAGATACTGACTGGAAACCTTGGAGGGGAGAAAAGGCTCAAGCAAGAAGTCCTACTCTGTTTTAATATAAGTATTTTTTACTCAGTTAAAATCTTTATCTGTTAATGTTCCCACTGCCTTTATTTGTAAAGTCTAAATACTACGTAATTTAAATCCTCTTCTGCCTATCAGACAAGCCGTCAAACCCAAAAGCCAGTTTATTGTTTTTTCAACAGACTTTATGCTGATACCTGTCACTTCTCCTTCATCAAGCTGGATCACATGAAACTTTTCTCCTGCAGTTTAACCCAAACCTGATTTTGAACCTAAAGAATGATGCTAAAACATTTGCCACGAGACGTCCTAAAAAAGTAGAACTCTAAACTGCAAGTGAAATAGCTGTTGCATCATTGAGAGTAAATTAGGATTAAACTGCATTTTCATTCTCACGCCCTTGAATTATGTTGCTTACATGCGTTGTCAGACTCATCTTCTTATGTGTCGTCTAATTGTTTAACAGCCATAATACAGAAAATGTGGAAATGTTCAATCTGATGATTTTTTTAAGCCTCTTTTGCCTTTCAGTGTTCTCAGTGGTGTGTGTGTGTGTGTGTGTGTGTGTGTGTGTGTGTGTGTGTGTGTGTGTGTGTGTGTGTGTGTGTGTGTGTGTGTGTGTGTGTGTGTGTGTGAGAGAGGAAAAAATGATGCTCTTGTTTTGTATGTTGTTTCATACGTAGTCTCCTCTGTTAGTTGTTAACTTAATGCAAGTTGTTCACCCATGTAATTTTTATTTCAATTAAAATCTAATATCTTTCCTTATTTTATAAATATACTCATTTCCTTTTCTTTTTTTGTTGTTGTCATCGACAGGGAAAGCTGTGAGGAAGAAACAGTTTTGGTCCGAGAGAAGTAGAGCAGCCTCAGTCAGGGAAAGACAGACAGAAAGAGAGAGTACGGTAAAGTGAATATATAGTGAGAGTCGTTAGTGTTACCATGTTTCCAGGAAAATAGACTTTCTTGAATTTCTTAAGTCTGCATGAAACACAACATTCTCATCATTTTGTGTCGCACACAAGAAACAAGATCATTGCACACGGGAGGTTGTGATTCCATAATGTAGCTTTATTAGAATATTCAGAGTAGTGCTATAACCTCACCAGAGCATCTGTCGATTCATAGTGTTCATGGACGTGTTGGTCTGCGAGACAGATACTCCGCAGTGAAATAACTCTGTAAAGCAATGTGAGAGAAATCAAAGAAAAAGCTACCTAATATTTATATTACTAATTACAGGATTTACACTTACAGAAATGTATGGAGCAGTTCAAAGAAACATCTTCTCACAGATATAATAAAAAATATTAATAAATACATTTGTTTCCCTTTTTTTTTGTTTGGAATAGATTTCTAGAGTAAACTGTCCCAGCTCTGAAATCCAGATGTTTCACGAGCAACTTTACAAGGTGAAAGAAAGTAGAAACAGCCGCTGCTTTTTTTTTGCCTTTTAGCAAAATAAAGACGAGGGTGGAGGAGAACAAACTCAGATTGTTAATGGACACAGTAAAAAACTTCCGTTGATCGTTACATATTTGTCAGCTGCAGGAGAGTTAATGACACTGGGCTGATAAAGTAAGTCCAGTACGAGTTCATAACCACAGACACTGAAGCTCTGCAGCCTGCAGAACACACGTATTCACTCCCATCAATCCAGCAGGTGAATCAAAAAACCCTTCAGGCAGATGGGAAGGGAGAAACCAGTTGTTCCACAATGATACCAATAAAATAATTTGGTTATAATTAGACAGATTTTTAAGGCTACACTCTGCTCTGAACCTTCCTCCACCCACGCAACAGGGAAAACGCCTCTAGTTCTGTCTCCTTCCTGTGCTGAATTCAAACAAAGTTCCCTCTGTTTGACACAGAAAGGCATGATGGGATTGTAAAGCTAGGGGGAGGAGGGGGTCACATTGAGAATCAGAGTGTAGGGAGGAGGGGTGTTCAGGATTTGATACAGTAAAGAAAGAGAAGGGGATGAATTGCACTGGGGAGGTTTCTTGTCTGGACCTGGCTCCTCTAATTGGATTTATTTGGTGCTCTCTGTTTTTGCTGGACAAACAGATTTAAATGGGGGACCCTGTTCTTTCTGGTGGGCGTCTGTGTGTCAAGGAAGTTGTGCTTGTGTGGGTAAAAGTTTGCTTTGTCTCCGAGTGCAATGTTTAGATTTCTGCTCTAAGTCCGTACCTGACCTCCATGCTCATCAGAGCCTGTGGTTGTCCAAGTGCATTGCAACACAGTGAGTGTGGGAATGTGAGTGAAAATGTGAAAGAGAGACAGGAAGAGGAGAACACAGATTGTTTGTGAGTAACCAGATGTGTGTGTGTGAGTCAAAGAAGTGATGCATGGTTTTTGGGCCGGACACAAATATCCTTCTGACACTAGTCGGGGAACAGTTAAAGTACATGAGGGGTTTTACATCATTAAATAGAGCTGACAACTCTGTGTCTTTTAGTCTGAGGACGAGTGTCCATGTCCAGGTGGAGTTTTGCAGGTTTAATGTGCACAGTTGCATATTCTGGGGAGAGACGGTGGCAGACTTGTGATTTTGTTATCTGAGTTTGAATCAGTTTTCAGAGGAGAATGGAGGTTCTCGCTGAGCTACAGCAGAGTCCACCGGGGAATTCTTGGTTATAATGTGTAAGTCCTGACTCTCAGCAGGAGCTAGAAACTCCTCACTGTTCCAGCACATCACACAAAGTCTGTTTCTCTTTTCTCTCCCTCTGTGCTTCAGAACAGGTTCGTCTTGATGGTGGGGTTGGGTTTTCTGTGGAAGGACGACAGGACTCCGGCAAAGGGCCCGGTCATACTGTCCGCCGGCTGCCAGGCCTTCAGAATCTCCTGAGTCTGGACAGCCGGCTGTGCCACGGCCGGGTTGGACGGCCCCAGGCTGGACCAGCTGGGCGGCTTCAGCCCCTGGAGGACCGGGGAGCTAGAGGCATTGGCGTAGCCGACGTTGACGGGAGCTGGGCTGGGACTCAGGCTGGCAGGGCTGCCCAGGTTTCCGCTGGCTGAGCCCGGCAGGGAGGCCGTGCTGTCAGGCGTGGGGCTGCAGGTGGATTCTTTGGATTCATCATCATCTGATGAAGATCTGGTCTCTCCGCCCTTCTTCCCTCCAGAGCTGCTGCTGCCTGTGCTGCCCGTGGTGCCACCAGAGTTGTTGGCTTTGGAGTTGGCTGCACGCTCCTGTTTACGAAACTTGGCACGCCTGTTCTGAAACCAGACCTGATGAACACAGACAGAGGTACAATTAGCTTTTGATTGAATATTGACAAACAGAAACATGAGAAAAATGGTCCCAAACCTTAAGATTATAGATCAGATGTATCTCATATTCTGATTGGCTGTGATTCAGGTGTCTGGTGTTTGTTTTGTAGCCTGAATACAAATGTCAGGTGTAAAATAAGAGCCTGTTGGTCTCACCTGTACCCGGGCCTCGGTCAGGTCTATCTTCAGTGCCAGCTCCTCTCGGGTGTAGATGTCCGGGTAGTGCGTCTCGGCAAAGACTCGCTCCAGCTCCTTCAGCTGCGAGCTGGTGAACGTGGTCCTGATGCGCCGCTGCTTCCGCTTCTCGTTCAGGCCAGAGGGGTCCGAGAAGAACTTGTACGGAACTGAGAGGGAAAATTTAAATCTGTTTAATCGCTAGAAAGCAGCAACATTTATTCAGTGAAACATTGACTGACGTTTTTTAACTGTCGAGGCCGTGGATCACAATGACGCACAGAGGCCGTGCGTAAATGGCGCAGGAGCCGCCACACTGTCCGATTCTCAAACGATAATCAGCTGTTTTCCTCAATCAGCAGTCGGATGATTTTGCTCCGTAATTTGTAGTTTATATGAGGCCGATTGATTTATTGACAAAATAACGACATCGTGTTCGGATCCAATCAGAAATGACGATGGATAAAAAATGGTTCCAAACCAAAGCTGGAGGCCTTCAGGCCACTTTTATAACGGAATGATTTAACGGCTACACCAGACCTCTGAAGTCATCTTATTTATCTGATTAATACTTCCTTAAAGTGCATGTATTCATGACCTAAAAAATATTTTTGTTTATTGTGTTGAGAGGATTCATGGCCTTTATGGTGAAAAACTAATGTTGCCCATTTACCCAAATGATTTGGAATCTTAAAATATTAATGGGACGTTAGCGAATTTATTAATGTAGGCCATAAATGTTTTGTAATAAAATATTTCAAGTAAAAAGAAAAAAATATTTGTAGTGTACTGGTTACAACAATCAGAATTGTATTGCTTATAATTGAAATATATTTAAATGTATTAAAAGGAGGAATCATAGGACACAAACCAATATTTCAGATCGAAATCCAAAGACTCGATTAGCAACTAGCTGAATTTCACAGCTTCATTAAATGACTTTTATTAAAAATCTTAAATAAACATTTAGAATAATTGATACAGTTTGATATGAGGGCCAACAGGTGTGTGTGTGTGTGTGTGTGTGTGTGTGTGTTCGTCAAGATTGATTTTTGTGAGCTCTGCATTATTAAATTTTTTGTATTAGTTTTATAATTAGTAATATTAGTTCTAGTTATACTATTATAGGTCGATATTACAGCTTTCTAATTTATTTGCAGATTTATGCACATACAGCTCAGGTTTCACCTTTTAAAATCATCATTTAAAAATTGTAATAACATTTATCATCCTTTTAATGTCTTGTTTGCAGTGATTTGATTCTTAACCTTAAAGATCAGTCAAATCTGTGTAAAAACCATTTAGGCCTCACACTGTACAGGTCGATCATTAACGAAACATTTTACTGACAATGAAATATTGCACTTTATTATTAATTGAAATTGTGTTTTCCGCAGCTGAAGACAAAATAAATGTTGGAGCTTCTTTTTTCCTTTAGCTTTTTAAAAAGAATGATTCACCTGATGACCAAGATGTCCCTCATCCATGCAGTGAGTTTATCATTATAGACATTTATATGGCTGAATATTATAGATCATGTATTCTCTACCTGAGGAGTAAGGGGTGGGCTGGTGCTCCCGCAGGGCTCCCAGTGTGCAGCTGGCCGTGCTGAGCGGGGTGCAGCCCGGGTTGGAGAAGGGTCCGCTCCGGATCGGGTTGTACTGGAAGGAGCTGGCCTGGCTGCAGGAGCTGAAGTCCGCGTAGGCCGACGCTTCCATGGCCGCCATGCAGGAGTCATAGGAGTTCAGGTAGGAGTAATCCATCTTATACATGGAGGTCAGCCGGTGCGAGCACCGGGTCTGCGAACACGACGGGGTGAGGTGGGAGTCAGAGCGGCTGCAGGTGACTTTATACCCCAGGAGACGGAGCTCAGAGTCGGTGCGTGTCTCCGGCGTGTCCCCGGACTGAAGCTGGCTCTCTGCAGAACTCCTGTCAGCTGCGTAACAAAGCTGCTTCTTTTTCTTAGTTTCACTGTAAATAATCCAGTCGTTTTCTCTTTTTCCTCCCTCACTTTCTTCTGATTTCCTCTCCTCCTGCTTCTTCTGCTTCTTCTTCTGCTTCTTCTTCTGCTTCTCCTTCTGCTTCTCCTTCTCTCTGCAGTTATTCGCTCTGCGCTCGCGCTCCGTGTGACAGCGCTGCTGCGGCTCGCGCGCTGTTTATAATAAACTTGGCTGAGCGCGAGACAATAGCGAGGCGGTGGTCTGTCGTTTCCATGACAATGGCACCAGTGAGCGAGTGTGCACACGCCCCCCCCCCCCAAAAAAAACCCCACCCCTCCCTTCTCTCCTCCCCCCACTCACCCACTGCACCGCCCACGCGCTCGCAGGTGTCAGCAGAGCGAAATGATCGAGTCTAAAAACTACAGAAACATTTCTTATATCTTTATTTGTGTTATTCTGCTCAGGTCGATCCGCTCAGATGTGACTGAAAACGAGAGGCACGGTTTAACTGATCAGACTTTATATATATAAATCCATCAAAGTGCGTTTATTATTAATCAATCAATCACATTTTATAGCTGTGGTGCATATTCACAAATCACAATTTGCGTTTGACTTCTTCTGCCCTGAACCCTCGACTCGAGGAAAAAGTAGCAAAATGAAAGAGAACGGTGAGAATCAATGAGTTGAATCAGCCCATGGACTCTTCAGGTGAAGAAACTCATTTCTGTTTATTGTAGAATCTGTGTCTCCCTGTAATGAACCATATTACTTCACTTTGTTCCACTGTTTTTAAAGAAATGCAGAACGATGGTTCAAATCCAGGAGCTGAGAAACAAACAGGATCTGACATCGGTTTAAATTCGTCCGAGCCACGTCCCTTTTTTTTTTATCTCCTCATTAATTCACAGATGAACTGGTCGCAAGTAGACCTTTTGGGTTTAAATGTAGAATATTGGTTTGGAGTTAGATGAATAAATATCTGAAAGCAGTTTAATAATCTACTGAGATTAAAAGAGCTAACATCGATATGTAGTTACTGTGCTGGGTTTGTCCGGAGTTGGAGGCATGCGTAACAAAACTCACACTCAGGATATTTGTCCCAACTCTGTGCTCCTGGAGAAATCTAATGTGTCATCGGTTTGCACTGAGCTTCTACAACATCACCGTATCAGATACGGGCCTTCATTTACAGCCAAAACTGTATAATCCATCTATTAACTGGTGCGTAAAATGCTCCTTACGCGCAGGTGCAGGTTGAGTCCCAAACAGTTGCTGCGTCAGAGACAAGTGCAGCAGAGCCGCAGAAGTCTTTATGTGTCGGGAAAAGTCCAGATGTGACGGTGATTGTCGAGATTAAAAGCTTTGATTTGATTCCGATCACTTTTACGGAAGATGTCACCAGAGCGCGCGTCAGTTTGATGTATAGGACGAGAGAGGGAATTGGCTGCGGAGACGACCGCGACAGGATAACCGTAAACGCATTGACGCTCCATAAATTGGTTTAAGTTTATTGTTCGGTGTCATACAATGTGATAAGTCATATCCCACACGGCACACACACTCGCGCGCACAAACGCACACACAGTGTTTAACACCAACAGGCAGGCGCGCGCTCCATCCAAACCGTGGTGCCCTTTAAAACGTGACAAGCGTCTCAGCCCCTGTTCGTTGAAATTAACAGGCTTTTTATTAGCGGATACATTTCACCAAATAATATAATTCACGAAGAAACAAACAAAATTACGTTACGACGTGAAGCACGCGAGGAATTAATCGACTTAGGCTCGTGTGCGCGCTTATAAAACGCATAATAACGGAGACCAAAGTGTGCGCGCTCTTATCTCTGCTTTGACCAGAGGGTGCATGATGATGGAGCTTAATGACATTATAACACACATACACACGCACACGCACGCATACACGCAGACAGACACACACACGCGTAGTGCAGTATAAATGAGTATTATTGATATGGCTTGTGTGAAGTGTTTATTGTGTGGTCAGTTGTTTGGGGCGGTGCTCTTGTTTTTCAATCTGGTGCAGATGCTGGTAAATGAAACACGGGGCGTCATTATGACTCTAGTTCCAGCATATATCCAGAGTTAATGCTCCAAGTAAGAAACATCCTACTCTGCATAAGATTGAGGGATTCTGTTGCACCTGCCTCTCCAGAGACAATGACAAGTCCCAGCTCCTTTTACTGACACGTTATTATGAAGACTATGCACTTGTTATATCACAGTTGAGACCATTAGAAGAGCCAGATTACGGCGTTAGAGATTCTTCATCGTGGCATAAAACACTGTAAGTACCACATCAGACCTAACCCACTGTTTGTATTGTGTCATGTAAATAATGCTCGGCCCACGAGAGAGTAAAGGCTGCAGTTGTAGCAGTGAAACATTGAAAGTAGGAATTTTTTTTCTTCTCCTAAACTCAAAGAGTAAAAGTGGAAAAGGTGCCAAAAACCCAGTCATATCAATGTCACAGCAACACAACGGGCTAGATATTTAAATATACCATTCAGTTCTGTGTGATCGTGACCGCAGCCTGTTCTTTAACCCACTTTAAAATAAACACACATTTTATTTAAACCCTGCAGTGGGTCTGTGGCTCCCAGGCCGTGCCGGCTGTTGTGCGTCCTGCTCCAGTCTGGAGGGTTCAGAGGTGAGTTTACCAAGAAACTTAAACTGTTTCACAGTTAAACTCCGCGGCTCTGCCTCCCTCCAGAGAGAAAAAAGAGCATCAGCCAGGAGCGACCCTAGCTCTCCCGCTTTTCACGCATTTAAACCTTAATCCCTTCAAAGAGCAGAGAGCGCTCTCTTCCAGGCCGCTAATCCACCCTTTAGTGCTCCGCGCTGCGCTGCAGGGGGAGACTCTCTCCTCCGCTGCGGAGGCTTTAACTTTGGACTTTTACATTCATGGGCCGATGGGACGGAAACAGTAACGGGGAGCTTTGGCATTCATGACGTCTGAGTCAACAGAAGGGGGGACACAATGGTCCCCTAGAGGCTCCTGAGGGCCCCTGAGAGAGAGGGACCCCAACTATAGGGATTATAGGCCCATGTATGGAGCACTGGGGGAAAATCTAGCACTGTCAGTTTCTAGAGTTATGATTGAGATAACCTTAAAGGACCATTTCACATTTTATGAGTCTTTTATTGAAAAGCAGTCATGCAATATTAAATAATGAGGCTTTAATGTCAACAGGCGACAAAAGTAAACTGAGGGATTAGGAACATTGAGCAATTACCCACCAGTCTCCATATGAAGAATATTAATCTGTTGGTTTATCATGGTTTATCAAGGTAGATAGTGTTACAGGTGATATGATAAAACTCATTTCACTTGAATTTAGTATAGTTTTTAGTTTTCATTGATTAATACATTTAGGCTTCTTCAATCATGCTCCATTCAATTAATGAACCTATTTTCTATTATAATGAGATTTATTGGGGCAGACATTAAACTAAACGTTTTTCCTTAAGGAGCTGTTTTTCTGCTCTTAATGTCATTTTATTTTTCAAGAAGAAAACAATCAGCACTGAGCTTAACATTTAAATCCATTCATATTTATTTGTTCGCTTATTTCTAATATGATCTGTAGAGGAATCTCAATTCAATCCCCTGATTTTATTCCCTCTCGGCTCATGTTTTCCTTGTAACTGTTTTTGCTGCTCCACCTTTATTAAGCCCACGTTGGCCTCGAAGAATTTGTGAGCGTCGTGGCGCAGACTGGGCTCTGTGACGGATGGATGGATGGATGGTGTTGATGGAGAGGTGTATGTGGACAGAGACAGGGGGGATAAGGGATGAGTAAAGGATGTGGCAGCGGCGACACATGTGGTTTGAAGAAAAGCCACGCGGGAGGCCCAGCAGGCCGGGATCTGTCCCGGGACACGC
Source organism: Paralichthys olivaceus (assembly GCF_024713975.1). Classification (NCBI taxonomy): domain Eukaryota; kingdom Metazoa; phylum Chordata; class Actinopteri; order Pleuronectiformes; family Paralichthyidae; genus Paralichthys; species Paralichthys olivaceus. Next base: position 12,223,577 of record NC_091103.1, on the reverse strand, counting down.
GGTGGTGGTCTGAGGCTGTCAGTCAGTCAGAGAGAGAGGGAGGGAGAGAGAGAGGCTGCCTGCTCCATCCATCATGAGAGCGCACAGAAGAACATGTCCCGTGTGCCCAAAGACGTTTTCCTGCCTCTGGAGTCAGGCATGCTATTGATTCTCAGGTCTGGGCAGTGAGCTGTTCTTTGTGAAACACGCAGTTTAACGCCCTGATACATGCGGAGATGATTATTAAGAGTTAATTGAAGTCAGAGCCACATGACGCCAAACTGATTTTACATGGCATGGTAGGGGGGGAACAAATGGGGCAGAGGCTTAATGAGGAGGGTTTTGGTGAAGTAGAGACTAATATTTATAACGAATAAACTTCCACTGCAAAAAGGAGCACTGCAGTTTCAAAGTAGCTGCAAAATTGCCAACGACATACCCACATTTCTGTGTTTTAACTTGTGCGTAATTATGTAAAATAACAAATGTCATTATCTAGTGAAATAAAATCCGATTTTATGTAGATTATCCTGCAAATTATCCATGATTATATGACCCTTGTATCTTAATTATTATCAGTTGGCCACAAATTCACAGATGTAAATTCAAAATCTAAACGATTTGCCCTATTTGTTGGCGCTCCTGTGCGTCTTTTCTTCTGAATTTAATTGGACATCTTGTTGTTGTATATTGAATTATTGTGTCTATAGCCTTTCATTATAGATTGAACATTGAGGGAAGTGAGGGAAGAGTAGAAATCTGTAACAAGCGAGTCCATTAACGCTGATCTAGTTGGCACATTTGCGTATTTTGTTTGTGCGCAAAATACGCACTGGCTGATTGAATTATCTCGACACACAAAAGATCTTATTAGGCCTTGCTGCATTATAATATATCTGTACTCACGTGTCTGCAATTTAGAATAGTAGTTAAATATAATATTAAAGTCTTTCAACGGTTTAATGACAGTTTATGTTCTGGTTTTTGTATCTTGATTTTAATAGGATTTTTATGTTTCTCCTTTACAACCTCCATCCTGATCTGAGCTGACTGCAGGCCAGCTTCTCCACCTGCACCGTCACTGAAATGTGTCGTGTCATCGTCCCTCCACGAGCTGCTCTTTCCATCGCAGGTGGATTTGATCGCGCGTAAAATAAAATCAGAAATCACGGATCCTGCCGTTAACACCGGCCGGCGAGTCTCTGCAGCGGCGATGCGCATTTGATTTGCCCGATGACGGATGAGAGACGGTGCCGGAGGGTGGGAGGAGCAGGGAGGGAAGTAAAGGTGGTGGTGGTGCTCCCGCCCAGGGGAGGGGGTCCCGTCGGTGAGCCTGTCCCCGCATTTCAATGCCCAATTACCGGAATGTACCGTGACGCTCCGGCTCGAAACGAAGGCGCGTATTTAACCGTGTTAGAGACGGAGCCACAGCACCAGTGTGTTGCGGTGAAGCTCTGTCAGGTGGAGGCCTGGTGGTGATGCGCCTGTTTAAAATCACACTGCAGGGTCCTGACTGAGCCTGGAGCAAAATATAAAGAACTATATATAAACAGTGTATTTTACTTATTGGACTAAATTGATTTTCATGGATGTAATTTAGGATGAAGCTTATTATAATATAATAAAAGTGGTATTTATACCTGTTGAGACAAAGAAACACAAAGACAAACACCACAGGAACCTCAAGAACATGGATGGGAAACATGTGAATTCTTGCTCTTTTGTGCTTCATTATATTGTCATTGATCTCCAATTTTTAGATCTGCAGCAAAATGTTGGCCCTGATAACAAACGGGTGTGGGCCACTCCAGGTCATGATGTGGCCTTCATGTGGCTCGGACAATATGGATGGAGTTTAAAGTGGCCCACTTGTAAAATGGCAAATCCCCAAATAAACATGGGCCTATTTTGACAAACATGCGGTGATCTGGGCAAGGTGTAATCTGGATGAGAACCTAAAGTAGTGAATATGGACAAAAGAGCACAAAACTAATCCTGCCACCTTTGGCACCTTTTGCTTACTCGTGTCCCAGATGTGGCAAACAGGAGTCGACTACCCAAGTGCCATCATTCCATACGGGATGTGGGCCAAATCTGGGGCCAAAATGTGCTCATCATCATCATCATCATCATCATCATCATCATCACAGAGAATGATCAAAATATCCATCAACTATCTTTTAAAATATTGGAACAATAAATGTTGTAAACCTAAATAATGGCCCACAGACACAGGGACAGAATCATTATCAGCACTCGCATCCATCAGCCTGAAGTTTAGTCAAACATGCAGCCATTCATTTGAACCCATCAAATTACACTCAAACGAATTCGGGTACGCTCTAACATGAGGCGGCCGCGCGCTCAGCAGCCGGGCCGTGACGCAGAGCAGCTGCGGGTTATTCTCATGCTGCGTCCATCTCTCCACTGCGCCACCAGACCTGTATTATCCTAATGGACGACGGCATGTTACTTAAAAAAGAAGCTTTTTAGGATAAAAAAAACAGGTCCCGGGAGACCACGGTACACACACACACACACACACACACACGCACGCACACACGCACACGCACGCACACCACAGCTGGAGCGGTTGAGGGGATGGCCGCGCGCATGGAGAGCCTCTCCAAACACGCTAATTAGATCTGCAGCTCTGGCCCCGCGCTCTGAAAGCAGCCCTGCAGCGGCGGGGCGCGCGGAGCTGTGGAAAGTTAATTGAATTAAATTCCCTCTAAACTAATTAGGCTGCAATCTGCCACGCGAGCTGTCCCTGAGCAAGGTTCGAATTAGGCGGAATGGATTTGTTCCTTTTCTTTAAGAGAAAGGAGGACAGACTGGTGTGTGTGTGTTTTTTTTTTGGTGGGGTCCTTTATTCGTCTTTTATGCTAATTCTCCCAGGGGAGGGTTGGATTGTCACGTGATCACCTTGCGGTAACCGGACGGCATCCGGTGCTCCCCCCCCACAACTCCAGACATTAACGCATTAAAGGTCAGAGAATCTAGAACAAACACACACTGTGGTTATGAACCATTTTCAGACATGAACTCCGGAGAATGTCCTCATGATTAGGTGAGGACTCTCTCCAGAGTTTGCTTCTCTCACATGAACAACAGAGCAGCAGATTCTCTGTCAGTGTCTTCTGTGTGCTGGCACCACATTTCCATCCTGAGATATTTGTATTCTTTGTGGGGCTAGGCAGAGAAAGTCTCAAGGCTCTCACCAGTTTTCAGACATGAACTCTGCAGAATGTCCGCAAAATGTCTCCAGACATTCTCCAGAGTTTGTCTTTCACACAACACATTGGAGATTCTCAGATCACAGAAATGTTGGGAGTGTTCAGATGAGGGCCGGTGCAGCAGGCAGGATATAATATCTTCCTTCTGCTGCAGAGATCACATGTTTTTGTTTACAGCTCATCAATAGCTTGATCCTCGTAGGTGCCTTCTATGTGCACGACACTGCATTTTCATCCTGAGATATGTGTTCTCGAAGTTTTGCTTCTGCTGCATGTTAGAAACATCATCAACACACCCACTTGCTGGTGGTGAATCCTGCAGAGGATCTCCAGGTGTTTTCTCACATCGGCTCATTCGGACAGTCTCCTGAGTTTTTACAAGGAGGCTCCCTGACAGAGCCTCTCACTGGGACATTTACGTTTTCACATACAGCCCCTCCGAGAATGTGATGAGATTATCCGGAGTTCATTGCGTGTCTGAAAGCAGTTTTTTGTGCAGCCTGTGATAACTGTGCTGCTCCCACCGCAGCTGCAGGACTGAGGAGCATCTCCATCCTGCAGCTGAGTGCACTGAGGTAATGGAGGTGAAATCGATCGCTCTCCTGCGGGGGGGAGGACAAAGAGAGAAAGAGAGGGGAGTGAGGGAGAGGAGGGGGTGTTAGTGTAGGAGTATTGTGCAGAGGGACACGGATGAAAATCCCCCGTTAAGAGCTAGGGGACAGATATGATAATGGGAGAACCTCTGGTAGTCATTCATCATTCAGCACCTCCACCTGGCTGCATGCTGCACCTTTCTGCTGCACTCAGCTGCACAGCCATGGTGCTGAAATCAAACACACCCACACTTCTGCAACACACACACAACAGAGATCAGTGTTCAGGGGCCCTCAGCACTGTCAGCGGGTACGACTACAACCCCCCAGAGCTGCTGCATGTCAAATGGTTTTGATTTTAAAAAGTATTTTCCCATCACTTCACAGCTTTAGAGCCGTCACTGTAGAGAGGGAGATGGAGTGAGATGCACTGAAGGTCCCGTTCAGACTCAAACTGCCGATGTAATGATTCCGAGTCTGCACTTAAAACCTGTAGGCTACTGATGGGGCCCCGTATAGTTCTTGTAATTTGGTTCATTACGCTTTGTTTGGAGAATTTGCAGCAGTAAAGTGCAGCAGGGTGTTATTACCTCACCTTGTGGCCCCGTGCTGCAGAGGGCCCCTGGTCAAACCTGTCTAGTTGATATTGTGCTATAGTAAAATAAGTTTTAATCTAACTAAAATAACTGTTTGGTGAACCAGCATTCATTGCAATGATTGGGATCTAGAAGCGTTGGATCAGGCTCCTGCATGGACACGTCTAAATAACTTTACCTCTGCCAAGGAGGACATCTTTGTTTGTGTATGAACAAGATCACAAAAAAACTACTGAAAGGATTTTCATGAAACTTGTTGGAAGCATGCTGTATGGGTCAGGGAGGAAACAGTTCAATTTCTGTGCAGTTCACATTTTATTTTTCAGTTTAACATTTCAAAACAGTTTTGTAATAATTAATGGATCTTGATACAAAACATCAGGCATATTAAGAGGACTGCTATAGATGCACAGTCTCCACTTACTTTCAAGGGAACAAATTCATTGGTTTTAACAAATAAAGTATCGTACTCTACTTTAATACAGATGTTTTTGCACTAATGAAAATTGTACATGTACTCTTCTTCTTCCATGTGTCCCTTCCTCAGGTTTAACCCTCTCATTCATCATCAGCAGAAAATGGGAGAGAGAGAGACAGATGGACGGACAGAGACAGACAGAAGTGGGAGAAGGAAGGGCTGAGAGAGAGGTGGAGGAGAGGGGGGATGGAGGGAGGGGGGCGAGTGAGCAAACTGCAGCGAGATAGAGGGAGGAGGGAGGTTAGGACGATGGAGGGCCAGGTTTCTGTTTCTCCATAATCTAATCAGAGAAATGGCAGCAGTCAGAAATAGCCTGACGGACAGACTAAGAGCCTCTTCTCTTTCTCCTCTTTTTCTTGTCTTCCTCCTCGGGGGATGGTAAATGGATACACACACGTGCGTCACACACACACGCGCGCGCACACACACACACCCTCGTGCCAGCTCGACTTCCTAAAACCATAAATTGCAGATGTGTTTGAGGGTAATAAGCGATGGGAAAAGCCTCGAGGTATCAAAGCAAAACCTGATCTGGATGCTGCCACTGTTAGAGTCCGGTGTTTAAAAACCGTCTGCTGCTTCTTTCTCTGTGGCCGTCGAGAGTTTAACCCCCAACATCCAGACGACACTCCAGGTGTGTGACTATTTATTCAGAGCACATATGACCACACATATGACCACAAAGTGAAGTTAGCAACATAAAAAACAATTCTTAGAGTCTGAGAGAGTTGATCTCAGAATACCGTGAAGAGAATCCAGGCTGTTTCTAACTTTTCTTAGTTACTATTACTGATTATTCCGTTTTTATTCATTGTAAAAAAAATATTTTCTAATGCCCTCTCAAAATGCCAGAACTGAACTCAGCTTCGTTCAGTGTGACAGACACAAACATGAACTCACAATGATCCTCATGTAAAAGAAGCTGTTTCTTTTTGAATTATTCTAGAAAATATTTGCAGATTTTTTTCTGCTGATGAACTAATTGTTTGTTTCAGGCCTACAGATGAACACTGCAGTGTTGTGTTACTAAAATACTGGTTTGAGGAATGATTGATAAACATGAGAAACCCTCCCTCTTCACAGGAGACAGCAGTCCGTGACTGTTGTTGGGGGGTCCAAGCAGAGACCAAGACTCAATGTGTCCTTTTCCTGCATGCTAATTCCTCCCCATAGGGAAGACATTCCTGCATGGTGTGTGTCTGTGTGTGTGATGCTCTCCACATTTCTGTGGCGTTTACTGCGCTGCTGCATTTGCTCCCAGCATTTGACACAGCCCCCCCCCCACACTCACACACACACAGAGAGCAGGATTCCAATCAAATTCCTCTGTCATGTCGTGGACAAGGTGGACATGTGTCATTGTTGCAGAATTCCCACCCAGGCACTGCTCTGACACACACACACACACACACACACACACACACACACACACACACACACACACACACACACACACACACACACACACACACACACACACACACACACACACACACACACACACACACACACACACACTTCCATCCATCCATCAGAAGTGTCAGAGGCAGCACAAATACAACAAAAAAACAAAACACAACAGAGGAATTCCCCCTTTTTGTTGTGACGACTTTATTTACACAGTGGAAACAACAATGAGGGATGTTGCTCGACTACAATTGGCGCCTTGTCGACATGCCGTTCAAACATTTATGATACAACACTTATTGTTTCTTTACGACTCTAAATTTCTCTTAATGTCACAAAGAGACACAGTGTACAGCACCAGAGCGCCGGCGTGACAGACGACGCTTCTTTACTTTAACATGCATCAACAGAAACTATTCACCAGGAGGTTTTATTATCCATAACTCAAAGTGACTGATACACGTTTTTCCTCCACTAACACATTATTTACTAAAATGAATAAGCAGGTTGTTTTTTCTAAACATATATTTATAATTGTAAATGTTGGTGAGGGTTTCTCCACATGTGAGACGTGCATTAAAGTGACAAACAGAGGCAATGTCAAACTATCTTTGGTCATTGATGCTTCATTTTCCTTCCCAGGAGAAATTGGCTGTTATTTATTTATTTTTAAAATGATGGCCTCATGGAATAAACAACTTCTTTCTTTTACACGTTCTATTATATTCTTCATCTCTGCAAACGCATGCAAAAGCTCTAATAGATCCCTGAATCTTCGTTTATCTTCTCAGTGTCACATCTACCACTGTTCCTCGCCTTAACTTAAATATACAATATATAATATCTTCAATAAATACTTTGCCTGTGTTAGTGTTCTACTCAACAGAGTAAGAGTAAGTTCCTATTAGTTTATACGATGACTTCAACCCACAGATGATAAGTTTGTCTGATGAAGACGAGGCTGCACAGACACACTGAAGCTTCTATGCTACAACAATGACACATCTACATTTCACAGTCAGTGCTTAACGCCCGGGTCACACTGGGTGCATGATCATTTTTACTGTCTATCTTTTTTTGAACTGCGTGCGGCCCGCAGAGAAAATAGGCAAGACTGACTCTCTGGAAGAGTGTGGCCGCTCTAACTTGATATCATGGGCGCCAACTGAAAAGCAAGACGTTCTGCTCACACGTGCAGCGTGGCTCGGGCGTAAGTTTTATATCAAATGTCAGCATGGTTCTTAATCTCAACTCCAGCTGCTATGAAGGCCGGTTGTTCCATTAACGTTAGCAGAGGATTAGTTGATTTCCTGTTGGCAGATCCTGGACTGCAGGTTGTGGACAAATTGGCATGAAGTTACTGCATGTGTGACTGAAACAGAGGCATTGGTGCTGTATTTATCAGAGGTACTTTTATTGGTAACATCCATCATGAATCTTCCATCCTGACACCGCATCACCATGACGATGAAGATGATATGTGTGGTAGGTGTACATGAGTGCATACATATCTGTGTAGATCCTTAGTGTTGTTAGCTCTTTGTCAGTGTTCGGGGCTGAGCGGTGGACGGATGTCCAGCGTTCTCGACGAGCTGTCCTCTCCCACCACCTCGAGCCGCAGACTCGGAGAGCTCTGCTCCTCCTCGCCCTCTGATTGGACGGACAGACGCAGCGTGCAGCCCTTTGGCAGCAGCTCCTGCTCGTACGCTGCGGCTAACTGGTTGACGACCCGCCGCTCAACCTGAGGGATCAGGGATGAGGTTAGAGCTCAGGCAAGAAACTGTAAAATCTTAGTTTTCCTATGTTGTTATCTGATTCATTTGTTACTGATAATTATTCTTATTTCAGTTTAATAAGATATATTTTTACTTCCTACACCTTCTATCCAAACACTGCTGCTCGGCCCCTAAAGAAAAGACACGGACTGATATTGAACACTGTTCTCAGCTGACTGGAGGCTGTTCCATGATCAATGTGTATCACAGACTAGATATTTCCTTCTCTGCGACTGATGTCTCTCCCTCTGTAGGCATCACTTTAATTTTCATTATAATGACCAGTCTGACAGTGGTTTAATACAACGGTTACACAACTGTTCCTCGTCTCTCTCTTCTCTTCCGTTCTCAGCCTCTCCTCATGCACATGGCCGCCCACACTGCTGACTTGCTGGAGGTTTCTTGTCTTTTCTCGTTTTACTGAAAGGTTTCTCTATAATTTGTCAGGTCTCCATCTTACTATGTCAAATGCCTTGAGATAATGTATATTGTTATTTGGTGCTATACAAATAAAATTGTACTGAATTAAAAAAGTAACTTTCAAGAATTATCGAGTGGTGTTTATTTTTGTCCAAGGATTTAAAATAGATTCATAATTTCTTTACATTAAACAAATGTTCATCGCCTGCGAAAAAAATGAAAAGAAAAAAATCCCTTGTATACCTCATGCTTGATGGAGCGTGCTCCATAATGCATATTATACCCGCCCGCCAACAGGTCCAGTACCGGGCGATCCCACTGCAGAGTGATGTCATGGCGCTGCTTGGCCTAATGAAAACAAAATGAGAAAAGAAAAAAAAAAAAAAAAGGTAAAAGACAAGTTGGTTATACAGTGAAATCCTAATGAGAGGTTGGTGTCAGAGACGGAGGAGAAATAAGATGGAGAGAAAGAGACAAGTGCAACAGCTGAGATAATGTCAAGCAAGATGTCGGCCAGCGCTAATCAACAGGCTCGTAATGCGTTTTAATCAAACACCAGTCAATAGCAGTGATCAGCGCTGCTCATTTAGCTCCTGATGCTAACGCTCCATTCAATAAAATAGATGCCAGGTTTTACTCCGGAGACATAAACACTGATATTACAACATTAGAAACACGGTCGGTAAGATCGTAATGAGAAACATTTAATTTGTTTAATATGAGTGAGTGACAAAACAATGGATCCAGAGGATTCTGTGATGAGACGTCTGCCGTTTGCACTGCTGCCACATACAGACAGAGACATGACACTACAAGACATACACACTTAAAAAACTAACACACACACGTACACACATCACAAACGGCAGCGTATAAAAGACGGACTGAGTGAGAGTCGTGAGTCAGGTCCCTGTCAGTAGCCTGCGGGGCCCATGTTTGCCGTCAGGAGACCAGCTGTAATATTAATAATTAAATATTGATGAAGGCTCCACATGTTAAACACAGTAATCACATTATAGTGAGTAGCGTTGGCACATGATATTGATCTGCGTGTGTTCCAGCTCGGATCGGCCGCTGCTGCACGATGAGGGTGTATCCCCGCTTGGAGGACACGCGGGTTATAGATGTCGGCTGCTCCGAGGACGATCGTCTCTCAGAGACACACAGAGGTCTAGCTCTTGGGATGTTTCATGAAAAATGGCTCAAAGAAGTGGAGACCTTGTTAATCCATCTACAAGTTAACAATCGTTAACAATCGTAATAACCCTCATCGTGGTCTGTTCGGTTCTCAGGATTGTGAGAGCTGTGTGACACTTCTTACCTCAGCGCTCAACAAAACCAAACTCTGATCATTTGTTTCTCAGATTAAAATAAGTGAAGTCCACACTGTCTCGTTATTTGTCTGTACACAATGTTACGCACCTTCTTGGCCCAGAAGCTGAGCTCTTTGCTGACCAGCTGCAGCAGCTCTGAGTGACAGAATGGCAGGAAGTATACAATTTCATTGATCCGACCGAGAAACTCGTCCCGCCGGAAGTGAGCCTAAGAGGGAACAAAACAATTAAGATGACATGTACAGCCTCTGAGGCCAACTCCAGTAGAACCCTGTGCAGAAGTGTTCATGTCGTAGCTTTACCTTCAGGATCGGTCGAATCACAGACTCTTTAAACTGTCGGGAGATTTTGACGTCATCACGTTTCTGTACATCCTCTGGGGAAAAGCACAATGAGAACATTAATTTCGCTTCAGCTTCTATTACCTGAGCTTTGCTGATAGCGACTCACTGTATGTCTTCACAGTTTAACATCGCATCACGAATACAGTTTGTGGGAACGTGTTGGCAAACTCTAAAATGTTGATCCCTATTATTTTGCAAGACGCTGTGAAAGACTTCATATCCCATCATGAGGCTGATCTTTAAATGACAGCAACAGATAGAAATGCAAAGTAGTGTGTCAGATTGGGTTTTAATGTGTTCCCAATGTGGGAGCATGTACAAGTATTTCTGTTGCTGTGTGACGATGATTTGAAATATGATGTCTCCAAGAACTAAACACTGTGTTTGTCGTGTTTGTATTTTTAATAATGTCAATATGTGAGTGTTTGTCTGTGGTTCTCTCACCAAGCTTGTCAGCCAGCTTCCTGCGGCTGACCTCTTCAGCTTCCTGACGGAGTTGCAGTGCATGCTCGGCTATTTCATCACTTGCAACATTAGACGTCATGATGAAGACGGCGTCTTTGCATTCGATGGTTTTCCCCTTACCGTCGGTGAGACGACCCTGAGAGGGACAGCAGGGATGATGGAGAGATGGATTTGTTCAAGTTCAATTTGCACAAACAGAAACTCAAGAACCCGAAGATATAATATATTATCTGTGTGTGTGTGTGTGTTTATGTTTGTATACCTCGTCAAAGAGCTGCAGCATGATAGTGAGAACGTCAGGATGAGCCTTGTCCACCTCATCAAACAGGACCACGGCGTTGGGACACGCCTTCAGCAGCTTGGTCAGCTGACCTCCCTCCTCATGTCCCACGTACCCCGGCGGAGAGCCGATGAACTTTGCCACCTGAGAGAAGGAGAACGGGTCAAAATGAGTTTAACAATTTGATACAGACACGTGATTCACATAAAAACTCCTTCACCTATCATGTTTCCTTCTGCTCTTCCTAAAAATGTTGTCTTCTGCTACGATCCTTCACATCTTTATTTTCACAACATAATGTAACTGATTCAGATTGAATGTAATCATCCTCAATGCTTCACATAAAAGTGTAAAAATGTAAAAAAACACATTCATTTTAATAACTGCATTCAATATGGGAAGGAGAATGAATCTGAAGTCATGACTCATGACTGAGCCGAGCGATGGAACAGTTCCGCTCTCGTCGGAAATTAATGACTTATTCACCTAAATGTGTGTGATTCAGAACGAAGAACCTTTAGCTGCTTAATGTTGTCCCTGTCGTGTATTTATAACAGGTAACAAGTATCTTACCTCATGTTTTTCCTGGAACTCCGACATGTCCATACGGATGAAACCCTGCAATCACACCATGGATTAACCCTCCCATCAAACCGCTGTACGTATTGTGTGTGTGTTTTTCTGTTGTGCCCGGTTGAATGGGTTGAATGTAGTTACCGTGGAAACCAACACTAAGTGAATTGTCTGTCATTTCTTCAAGACGGGAAGAGCTATTAAATTAAATGTCTTATAAGTATTTTATATCAGCAAGACGACCTGGTGTCCACCTATTGATTCAAATGGTAAAACACCTGAAAATACACAGTTACACATCACATTGTTATCCACATCTAGAATTTCTACTCTTGCTCTATTATTTTCTGTCCCTGGTTTGTTGTATTTAAATTTTTCTCTGTAAAGATAGATAGATTAAATAGACTAGAATGTATGTGTGCGTATGTTTGTGTGTTTGTGTGTGTACATCACACACCTTTTTAATGTCCTTGTGCATGTAGCGGGCCACCTGTTTGGCCAACTCCGTCTTACCTGTGACACATCGAATAACAAGACAAAACAGAGACATGATGTAATTATTCAGTTTCAGCCGCTGCTCCCGTTCTCTTATTTTGTAGAATGACACTCAGTAGAGCACATAACTCAGCCAAGGTCCAACAGTCCACTTGAATCAATCTGCATCATAGATATCAGTCTTTTAAATGTTCCTGAAGATCCCGAGATCCAATAATCATTATCTCTTGAGAAATTGGTGTATATGTCAATCTCAATGTTGCAAAAGTGAAAATAAATCCTGGATCTGCACCGAAGGTCAATGGGTTCTTTCTTGGTCACATCCTTCCTTTTGTGTAAATCTGTTCAGTATTTTTTGTGTAATCCTGCTGACAAACTAACAACCTCCTTGGCAGAGACAGGGGCGTTGCAACAGGGTCAGCAAAGAAGCCAAATTGCCTGGAGCCTCAAGAGCGAGCTGAAATGCCCCCCCGAGATCAGCTGATTATGCTCGTCCACAGCAACAACAACTGTGTAGGCCCCCCCAGGTCCCTTTTGTCTGGGGGTCCAAAAGTCCCTTAAAACCTAAACAGACGGTCCGTGCTCTTTCTCATACATCAGCATGCAGAGAATTCAGGAAGTCCCACCGACTTCAGACAGAGAGACAATCTCTCTCGCTCTCTAAGTGCTGGCCTAAATCCCACAGCCTCCCTCTACCAAGCTTTCAATCATCTGCAGCTCTCCAGAAGAACACATTATGTTTGTCGGTAAAATATTCTGCATATAAATGCTCATATACGATATTGATGTCCTGCGTTTGGTATGCATATGGGTGTGATGAGTGTGTGTGTGTGTGTGTGTATGCGTCTTGTTGCTGTGTTTAATATTGTTGTCTGATGGCCACTGTTTGTCGCTGAAGGCAACAGAGAATATGAACACCGTCGCTCCTTCATCTATCTCTCTGGCCTGTCATTTCACCATCTCTCTCCTTTTTTAGCCATCTATCTCATCCCATAATATTCCTCCGTCTCCTTATTGCCTTCACTCGAACACACTTCTTCCTGCTACTTGTGAACGTGTAAACTGACGACCCAAGCTCGGTCCTTTAAATACTGAACCTGACTACACAGATTTTCAGAAATTCTGATTCAGGCCTCATGTCTATATCACATTGTTACATTTGATTTGTTAGTTTTGGTTTCACATTTTGAATGACATACGTCCTGTCATCATCACCTACGTTGGCTACGTCCACTTGTACTCAACATTGATTGTTTTGTACATGGGCGTGTTTCTGATGGTGGCGTGTGTACATAGAGTTCAATGTGTTCAATTAATGGAGTATTGGAAATGGATGGGACTTTATGGAGCCAATACTGATCAAATAAAAAGCCCAAACTAGTCCTGATATTCATCTTCCAGAAAACAAACACACATCCCATTTTTTTACTATCATTCCCAAGGATCTGTGTGTAATGTGAAGCACTGTGAAGACTTTGTTATCTTTGTTGTGTATAACTACATGATACTTACCAGTTCTGCTTTAATATCAACCACAAGGAGCCTGGTTTGAAGAAGATTGACTGATTGATAAACTTTATTGTTCCCTGAAGGAAACTGATTAAAAAACAACCAGACCAATTGAGTCTTTGTGGCCCGGACTGAATTGAGTGACACTGTCAAGCTGTTGCCTAGTATGACAAATTTAAAAATCGATAACATTCACAGTGACTGTTCATAATAACTGATAATGATCATATGTTAAAATGCATGCAACCATGAATACACACAATTTAACACAATAAACATATTTGCCCTGATGATAGCACTTGAGGAAAAGTCAAGGGTTCATCAAAGGTGGTGGTGTTCATCCTCTGGGGATCATGAATGTTTTTCAATGTCATCCAATAGTGTTGTTTTTGAATTATTCCTACAATTACTTCACAAAATAAATTCTGACACCCTGTAGACGAATTCATTTACTGAATAGTGTGTCAAGCTTCTCAAATGTGCGTTTACATTTACAACGTGACACTTTCCTTTGTAGCCTTGTGTATTCTTGTTCATTTAAATCAATGTGTTTGGCAGCAAGAGAATACACTTCACTCTATGATCATTCAGAAGAAACTTCACTCGCTCAAGTGTTTATTTTGGCAGCGACTTTTAGCAAAGCCGAAGAGTATTTTTCCTTTTTACATCACTTCATGAGACCAAAACAAAGAGGAAGAGTTGGTTGTGCGAGATGAGAGAGTGATTTACCGATTCCTGATGAACCGAGGAAGAGGAACACGAGAGGATGCTCTTCGTCGTACCAACCATTCTCCTTCCTCCTGATGGCTGAAGAGCGAACAGACAGGGAGACAGAGAAAGAAAAGAAAGGGAGGCTATTATTTCCGTCATTTGCATTTGTTGACTTTGCTTTTGCGCGACATGATCCAAGTTTCACCCAACTGGACCAGGCTGACCCGAGGGCAGCGGGTATCCCAGAAACTACAATAAAAGAGAGAGAAGGCAGGGATGAGAAAAGGGTCAGAGACATTTGGAGGAAAAAAAAATAGAAAGACGAGAGAAAACAGAGCGAGAGAGCGAGATGAGAGACCTCCAGAAAGCTGCCCACAATCCTCCCCCCTTCAGTCAGTGGGGCCATTAGCCAGCAGTAATTGTGTTAGCCTCCCTGGCGCGGCCATGGCGAAATCAGTTTAGCATGGATCGCAGCCTCACACACACAGACGCACACACGCTCGCTTAAAGAGGAGTGCCTACCCAACCCTGCCATCACCCCAGCAACCGCCCTCGCACACATACACAAAGACAAGATGATGAGGTGGATCGGAGACGAGCAAAGAGTGTATTTGGCCGAGGTTTCAGCCGCTCGCCAAAGAAGCTGAGACACGAGCACAAACTCGTCCAAATCTGAACCTGTTAGGAGGCCGAGGCCAAAAACCAAGGACGACGGTGAACAGAGCCACCGAGATCAGAGCTGTGGCACAGAGGCTCAGTGGTCAGTGATGCTGCCTCGAGAAAAAAAGTTCCCAGGTTTGAATTTGTGTTTGTTTGTGCCCTACAGAAACCTTCTTTCATTGTGTTTCCTTACACACTCCAAACACTTTTATTTTAGTTTAACTTGAAACTCTACATTTCTCATTGGTAAGAAAATGTCTGAGTGTTACTCCTTTGTACATCCTGCCTGTGGAAGCTGGGAGGCTCTGCTGCACACATTGAAGAGCAGGTACAGATAAAGGACAGATGCAACCTGATTTCATTCTTCAGGGAATGAAGTACACTCTGCTCAATAACTCTCGGTGCAGCTGAGGTTGGCAGAAATGCTGCTGCAGAGCTGTGAGAGCAGTTACTATGATAATTTTCCCAGTTTTTACATAATGGGATTAATCTTTGGGAATCTACAGGATCCAATGTTTCCTTTGTAAGAACAGTGTTGATATGTTGCTGTTGTTTAAATGTTCCTTCTCAATTTGTTTCCTCCTCTTGAGGTGGATCAGTGTCTGTATGTTTTTACATTGTTGTTTCTTCACATCTACAAATAGAAATCTGCATTATCTCCATTATAAACACAACATACAGTTAAATGATTTTACTCTGGTGGTTTGGAACACAATATTCAACCAAATTAAATTGTTTCTATTTCCATCAAACCAACAAATGATGTTCATGAATACTTGGGGCTATTGTAATTAGAATTATAGTTCAAATCTAGTTTGTAATTTGATATTGATAAAATAATAAACATAAAATTGGGTAGAGAGGGGGGAAGACATTTAGCAAAGGGCTGGAACAAACCCTGTGGCCACTGCAAGAGGACTCCAGCCTCTGTCTAAGGGGCTAGCTCACAGGATCGTGAGTATGGTTGCCCCCCCCCCACAGTGTTGGTCATGTTAATACTGCCACCACAGACATCATAAAAATGGTATATTGATGCAACGTGTACCAGGCCTACGTGTTTCCAACACTAGGTGTGTTTTGCGGTCCTTCAGGATTTTTACATCTTGAAATCTGTTTTAATCAGATAAATGAGATTCACCCTTGTAAAAGCCATGACCTAGAAATACTGGGGATGGTTCAGGCTGCTAAAATGTGCCTTTCACTTCTATGTGTTTGCAGCACCATAACCCCCAGATTGGGGTAAAGGTCGCTATTTGGCACTGAAAACTTGCAAAAAGAGCAATACTGAGAAAGCACGAGGAGGTGAAAAAAATATGCAGGTATTACAACAGAAAGACAAATCCCTGGGAAAGTCAACACAAGTAAATCAAACAAGAGAAAGCAAAAGGAAACAAAACTAGAAACATCTGCAGCCTCACATCAAGCAGCCAACCCCCCTTCACTACTGACTGGCATTTTGTTTTATAGCCTCACCTGCCTGGACCCTACCAACTGAGCTGGTAGGTATAGGATGAGCTAAACAGAAAGACAAGTAGAAACCACACTCAACACAAGACCAAGTTTGGACTCTGAGTTACTGCTGACCTCACAATTCAATCTATCTGCACAAATACAGAAGAAACATGCAATAGGTTGACATCATGTATAACATATAATCCAATTCAGGACACTTCACCCATTCTCTGTCACCTTGAGTCTGCCCAGCCCCTCCTCTCTCAGAGCCCTGATCATGCAAACCTGTTGTCACTCTCCCTGATCGACCTGCTGATCTGACCCCACTGGCTAAACAGCAACCAAACATCACAGACAGAACTACACAAACACAAACTTTCTGTAAAAGAATACACAACACACAACCCAGAAAAGAGTATCAACAAAATTCTTAAATACTGAAATGAACAAATGTTTAGTGTAGGGAGACAGGGCCTAGTGAAAAAGGACTTGTCATTGTCTTTTCATGCTTTAGGGTTGCAAAAGGTTCACAAGGTCTTGCATAAATATCTCACTTTGCAACACAAATTGAGATTATGAGCTTAAACAATGAGGCTCAGAGGTCTCAATATCCTGGCAAGTTATCAAGTGCATTCAGAAAAATGTCAGCACCGAAACTGGTTTCATTTCTGCGTCAAAGAATAACTACATGCCTGATCCTCTTCTCGTTCTCTCACTGTAAACTGCTGTGGCCGAGAAGCTAAGACAATGTGATCCGAGTGTTAAACTATAGCTACTAATAGCTGATAAAAACATGAGGATCAGAAGCTTGGCAGGAGGAGAGAGAGGAGAGGAACGAATGAGGGAGGTGGAGAGATGACATGGTGGAGAGGGAGGAACAGAGATTAGGAGAGGGAAGAGGAGCAAGGATGTAGGAGATAAAGAGGGAAAAGAGAGAGGAGTGATGATGATAAGGAGAGGGAGAATGAGGCAGAGAAACAAACAAGTGTGTCAGAGATGAATAGTGACAAGAGGGGCTCCAAAGCCCAGTCTGCTTTATCAATGGCCGTGTGAATGACAGCGTAACCTTCTGTGTGTTTTAGCTGATTGAGAGCGACTTTGACAGAAGGGCACACTGACATTTCTCAGAGGAGCCTGACAACAACAAGGAAAGGAAGGAGACACGAAACAAATGAAAGCTCCGTCTCTCTCTCACATGCATACATACACACACACACACACACACCAACACAGATACACACACACACACTCAGAGCAGTGTGCATTGGGCAGGTCTGGTTGGCTCTAACATGATTACAGAGGGATGATTCTCTTCAATAACTCTTAGCCCTGAGAGCTAAACCTGGATCAATCTAACCCCCTTCCTGTGTGTGTGTGTGTGTGTGTGTGTGTGTGTATGTTGCAGCAGGCTGGCTCCTCTTGAGGAGTTCAGGTCAAACACAATGAAGTTTAACATAAGAAACATCAAACCCTTGTATAATTTGTTCCAATTCTATTCTGCTCATCATTACAGATTAAAAATATGGTGTCATTACCTCCCCCTAGTAAATTATGTTTTGTTCATGTTTGTTTGTTGGTTTTTAAGCAAGATTACATTTTAAAGGATGCAGTATGACTCTGGGACGAACCCATTGAATTTCGGTGGAGATCCAGGACATTTTTCAATATTTTCACCAATAATTTGTGGTTCTTGCTTAAAAAATCAGCCACATTAAGAGGACTGATATCGATGAGTGTTTAAAATGTAGTGCAGCTTGATTGAATAAAATTGTCTGTTGGGCCTTGGGTATATCCTCTACTGAATGCCATTCTCATTTATGGCTGGTCTGCGCCTATGAAGCGCCTCTTTTCTGTCCTTATCTCCACATCCTTCTCTCATTTGCCGTGTTCTTATCTACCAGTTATATCCCTTCCCCTCTTTCCAGGTCCATCTCCTCATGTCTCAATCTCTGCTCCCTCTCCTCCACTGTCAGAGTTTGCCTCATTTGGATTCCTGCCTCACTCACCTTTGATTTAAAACTGACAAAAGAAAACGAAACATGATAATAACTGTACTGCAGATACTGTGTGTTTTTGTATAGGTCTGCAGATAGATGCTCTGTCTGCCTCGGCCTCTTTTAGGCATCCCGCATGCTCTCTCACTCCCTCTCCCAGTGTGTGTGTGTGTGTGTGATATATTCACTGTAATACTTCTCAGGGATCAATAAGCTGTTCCTTTATCACCGTGGCGATGTCTTCTATGGCTTTCAGGACAATTTGCCATGATAACAACAATCAGTCATCACCCTGCCAAAGACTACAAGTCCCATGATTCTCTCTTCTTTCTTGCATACAGTCTGTATGTTTTCTGGTGTATAGAGAAGTAGTAGTTTTCATGTGTAGATTTGTAGTTATTATTTTTTGATGAAGTATTTTGACTTTCAGAGCAAAAATTTAAAATCCAACTTGCTCTGTAAACTCATTACAGATTATATTTGCTTATTGCTCTGGGAGAGAGCTGATTATTTTCACAAATCTAAACAGAAAACATCCAACGTCATAAAAATAACACACACAAACACACACAATCAAACACACACACAGTGAGAGGGAGCGGATCAATACATGGCCTCCATGGATGCCTGGTGTAATATCAACTCTTTACTGTCTGCTGTGTTATTGTGCTCTAACTCATCCTCCCTCCTCGTCTCGTCTCTGTGCACTTCACTCGCTCTCTTTGTCTTTCAGTCAACGCTCTGAGCTTCCTGGTTCTCAGCTCCTTCTCTCTTATCTACTCGTCTCTTTTTTTTCTTCTTTGTTTGTTTTCCCACTGGGCTCATCTGTTTTTTCGCTTTCTGTCTCCATCACTTTGCCTGTCTGCTGTCCAGTCCTGCCTCTGGGCAGGGGATGGACAGCACAGCGCGGAGGGACGATGATGGAAAGATTCAGGAGGTGTGCAAAGGCCACAAAGTGCGAGTAGGAAAGGATAGAAGGGTGAAGCAGAAAGAGTGGGTGTGATTGAGATCGAGGGGGTACAGAGGTAGAGAGGGAAGGAGAAACAGAGGAGAGAAAAGATGGGGAAAGTAAATGAGGAGGAGGGGATGAGTGTGGGGAGGGGGTCTGTAGTATGTCTCCTCTCTCTGTAATCGTGTTAACTGGCGGCTCCAAGCCTGGCCTCTTCAACTGTCACACACACAAACACACACACACACGCATATGCACACAGCACCTGTGTATGCCTGACAGACAGCTCATTCATCACAATTAACCAATTACAGCCTCCGCTGGTCTGTCTGAACCCGCCTACTGCTGGAAGGAAGGGAGGAGAGGGGAGGAGAGGAAGCAGAGGGCAGCGGAAAACAGGAACATACTGCAAAAGAGAGGGGGAATAAAGAGAAGGCTCGGTAACAAAGAGGAGGAGGACGGTTTAAAAATGTGTATGCATGCATATATGTTACGTGTGTGTCTACTTGTTTGCCTGTGTTTACCTGAGGCCACAGTGTTGATGGCCCCCTCCTGTCCGATGATGTACTCCTTCAGCCTCCTCTCCAGGGGGAACCTCCTCCTCTCCTCTGCCTCCCGTCGAGCCTGTGCCTCCTGGAACTAGATGGAGATAAAAATAAAGAAAAGAAGAAGACAGTCAATGAATCAAGAGCAGGAGGGAAACATTTTAGGGGGCGTAAGGTGATTAAAATGGTCCGTGTATGAAATCTACTCTGAAAATCCAACATGAGAACATGAAAGCGTCTGCAGGAGTCTCTGCTTATTCCTTCACCTCTTCATCATCACCTTTGTTTGCTAAACCACCTTTTGTAAGGTCACAGTTTGTACCCACTGTGACAAAAACACGTTCTTACACAGGTTAGTTTTATTCTACTGATGATGTACTGCTGCAACTCATAATCTGATGTATGAGCTTTGCTGAGGAACCATTTGTGCAAAGTTATCATCTGTGGGATGATAAACACATCAAAGCACAATAGCATGGTTTCTCTTTTTGAATACATTATATAAGGTATAGAATGTGTCACTAAACATTCAGACTGCACTACAAAATGGTGAACTCACTTTATAGTGGACTATATAATATTAGTGAGTAATTTTGGAAATAGTCTTAGTCTGCGCTGTAGCGATCAGGGGGTGGAGCCGTGATATTGAGGTCCCACCGATACACTCACTTGACTAATTGTGAGTCAGTCTTTGCTGTCAATCATAACGTTTCACTACATTTTTAATGATTCACTTTTGGGAGCTGCCATGTCGCCCACCTTTATATACAGGACATGAACAAAACGTAGCTATTTAATATATATATAAGGTACCTTTTGTAGCCATTTCATAATTATGACAGTGACTAAAGAGTTCACAGTGTGTATAGTCAGATATTTGTGACTTAAGCAAAAAAAATTAAATCCAATAAATCCAAATTTCCTCACCACATAGTATGAAATTGAGGAACAAAACTTTTAAAATGCTCATCGTTCCTCCTCTAAAATTCTATTTACTCTCCATCACTCCGAAATGTGCTTTCCATTTTCCAGCAGCTATCTGCTTCCTGCCTTCCTCCTCTTTAACACATTCCTCTCTATCTGCCTTTGCCTTCCTTTCTCCGACACCCATTTCCTCTCTTCTGCTGATTTGATCTCTATCCTCTTCTCCTTCGTTCTTCGCTCATCTATTTTTTCTCTCCACTTTCTTTTCCTTCCCTCTTTCTCTTGCTCCCTATTTCTTTCTTTCTTTCTTGCAACCAGCCCCATGCCTCATTCATCCTCTCCTCTTTGTGTCCTCAGACTCCAGGTTTTCAGCCTGCAGTGGAGGCCGCCTGTTTATTCTCTCTCTCCATCTTGCTTATCTCCAGCCTGCTGTCAAGCTGCTGGATAACTACAGATAATTCAACTTTGATTTAAGAAAACAGCAGACCCCACTTATAGCACTATAAACCTGTAAAATACCAAGAGGAGGAAGACCTCTCAGTCCTCTGTTGGTCCTGTTAGAAACCCATGAAATCTTAAGACTGCCTTCACCATATTTCAATACGCTTTTAATTTCAAAGCTCTGTGAGGTGTTTATGTTTCAAGACAAGAAGACTTGGTTCATCTGGTCAAAGTGTTGTTGGTATGTGTCCTGTAAAGTCATCACAAACTTTGTCTGCGTCATTATAGATATTAATAAAATATGGTGCGCCAATATGGTCATATAAGAAAACCGAGGAGAAGTAATGGTATGTGTCTGGGATCATAATTAAAGGAGATTTGGGCATAAGCTTCTATAAAGCTATTTTCAGACATGAAATCTAGAAAATGTTCAGAAAAATATGTCTGAACATGTTCCGTAGTTTGCCTTTAATGAATGAAGAACACAGCGGGAGATTGTTCGGGTCAGATGTGTTCTAACAACAGGAAAATGTCCGGAATGTTGAATGGAGGAGGCAGGTCATGACGTAGAATTTCCTCTTCCTCTGTCGTTATCATCCAAAGCTCTCCAATCTCTTCTTTCTTTTCAAGCTGATCTACGTCTGTATCATCTACTGAACCTGAGATTTTTGTATTTTTCCAGTTTTGCGTCTGTTGCGTGTCAGAAACACACCCAATCGCTCACCCAAGTTTCAGGAACATGTCTGGACTTCAGTGCATGTCTGAAAGCAGCTTATGACACAATATTACCACCGAAATCCTGACTTGTCTGATAATACATGTAGTTGATATTATATACTGTCTTTGTTCTTCAGCAGGTTTTTAACCCCGGTTAACCTCCACCAGCTTCCAAATCTCTAATACTCAATAGCACCTGTCACTCAGTCAGCACACTGACACAGACCTCCTGATGAGAGCGTGTCTGTTTGCACAAGGCAAGTAAATGACACAGATGTCTGCTGAGTGAATTGTGCCGAGTCGTTTAGACCAGGCCACAGGAAACAACTTCTGTATCAACACATGCGTTTGCATAGAAACTAATGTTGTTTTAATTGCTTGGACAATCTGCACAGCTCGTACGGAAGCAGAACAAAGTGTTTGTGTGTGTTTCCTACTTTTCCCTCCCACTCCAGCAGCACTGTGCTCACGTCTCCCTCCTTCGCATAGGCCCTTGCAGTGTGTCCCAAACCATTGGTGTGCAGGGGGTTGGCACCTGTGCAAAAGAAAACAAACAAAGAAAAATAAAGACATAAGTAAATGAATATTTAATCATTTGTAGCAATGCATGAATGAAAAATGTCTATTGTTGCTTTTACTTTGAGAATAGCAAGAAGGTGCCCAACTGCCTCAGCAGGAGGGCCAAAACGTCAATCCAGTGAGTGAGGTTAGGGGTGAGAGGTCGCCTGGGTTCATGAGGCTAACTGCAGTGAAGCAGCAGGGCCACGCAATGACCCTGTGGGGGTTTCATATCTGCAACTCGTGCCAATAATACACACACTGACCCCTACACCCGCACACCAACGCCCTACACTATTATCCAATCTATACGCACTGCAGGTTGATGCAGGTTGGGGGCCGCTGATGCACAAAAGTGCACACACTTCCACACAGCAGGAGGCGGCCGAATGGAGGAAAGGTTTGTTAAACAGATCATTTTTAAAGAGGTTGGATTATAAACGTAGAGGAAACAAAGACACAGCACGTGTGAAGTGTGCCAGAGATGGACACTGGTGTCCTGCTTGTCACTGAGGATGGTTAGTGGGGCCTTCTGCCCTGACCTGTGCCACCACATCCACGCACTCATGCCTCCACACAAACAGGTGAATGTTTCCACATCAACATATATTTAGGTTTTGTATCAGCACTATTGAAAACAACAATGAGTCATCCTCTTGTACCTGAAATATATGAAACAAATACTGTTTTCTTCAAAGTTTGATAGATTAAGTTCCACAATTAAGAACGGAAAGAGGAACCAGGACGAGCAACAGATGCTCGACATCAGCTAATCGGGGAACCTAATAAAATCATATATCATAAAACACGACGCAACACTTCTGCAATACATGGATTTCCCTTCTATTTACTTCACAGGAACCGCTGGAGATTCAAAAGAATTTCTGTGACGAGTCATTGTGCAACAATCTGTGGCAAAAAAAGTCTGAAACCTTAATTCAATTTAAGACATTACTGACACTCATGAGAGGAAAATGTATGAAAAAACTGTGCAAACTTATGGAAGTGACATGAAGTGTGTCACTTTAATGGTTAGTCGGCAGGGAAATCCACTGAAATCTCTGCTACCAGGAGGTAAGATGATTAAAATAAATCACTGACAAACTGTTAGTGACAGTCCTCTACGTCTATCGAGCGTATATTAAGGTCTCCACTGTGCCCTTTAACCTGATGAGCTTAGATATTTTTACAAAATTTAAAAAGGTGCGTTCAAGCACCACACAATATGGCTACGGATTGCTAGCTGTGCTTTAAGAGCCAGAGAACCCATCTAGAGTTTTTCTGAGTAAGATGCACTCAGAAACTGCACATAGTTGTTCCTTCTGCTCCGTGCACGACCACAGAGACTAATAATCACTGTGATGATTATCGATAAACCCCTAAATTTTGTGACCTGCTCAGCAAGTGATCGATCTCGAGAACTATACGCCACTAACCCCCCCATGTCCACCAAAAACATGAGGGAGGAAAGCAATAAAGTACCGTACACGCACACACACACGCAAACACACACACACACACACACACACACACACAGGACATAATAAATAGCATCATTTAGGGCTTTAATATCAGGCCAACCCTCTGGGCCATAGCACTTTATAACAGGATCAACACTAACAACTCTCTCACACACACACACACACACACACACACACACACACACACACACACACACACACACACACACACACACACACACACACACACACACACACACACACACACACACACACACACACACACAGAGGATCCCTTCATTAGGAGCGCTTTAGTTATGCCTATTAGGAGTCCCCTCCTCTTTCCTATTTCCTCCTCCCTCTCTTTCACTGCAGCTGGTGGGAGAGAGACCCTGCTGGTCTCTGTGTGTGTGTGTGTCCTTGTATCTGTATTGTGTGCGTCTGTGAGCATGTGTGTCTCCTCTAGCCTCCTACCACCTACAGAGCTGCCCATTATCGTGCGCCCCTGGCCACGGGCCTGATGCGGAGCTTGGGGAACAGCTAGAGAGCCTCCGCAGGTAGAGCGAGGGGACTGGAGGGCTGCGGAGGAGCCCGAGGGTGGGCCTGGAGACTGTGATGGATGGAGATGCGAGCCGAGGGCCGGCTAAGGCCAAAAGAGCAAACCCACGGCCGGTGGAGTAGCATGGACGCACGCAAACACAGGGGAAATAACAATGTGGAGGATACACACAATCCTATTCAGAAACACACACAATGTGCACATACATGAGGGAAAAATGACAAACACACCCAAATCCTCATAGATGTCCTGAAGCTGTGGAAGGTTATAAGATTTTTGGTGATGATGTAAGAAAAGATGGATAGAAGACAACAAAGGGGAAGTGGATTCAAGACAAATGACACAAGCTTTGTCCAGAATAATTAAACCGGAATCAAAACATCTGTCTCGAACACACACGCACACTCGACCCGCGATGTGTTCCTAATTGAAAGTAAGTGACGCCATGACTTCTATTGGCCCTGACAGTGGCGCCAACCCTGCCATGGTCCAGTCAGGCAAGTCACAAGCAAACTACTTTAATCTGATTGTCTTAAAGCAAATGTCTCTGCTTTGTGAAATTTCTTACCTTTTTAATTCAAAAATGCGACTGCAGAACACTGGATTGAGTTAGACGAGGTGATTTGTTTAAGCGTACTGAGAGTGCTTACAGGCACAAGGGTGAGACGGGGGAGACGGGCAGACACAGCTTCGGATGCACCATCCATCATAAACATAAACAAGACGATGTTATTACTTGCTTGTGTGTGTGTGTGTGTGTGTGTGTGTGTGTGTGTAAGTGTATGTGTGTACAGTGAGGGTGGTGGAGGTTGGGGTGTTTGATCCAAAAGCGTTTTAGATTAAAAACCCATCAGCCTAAAAAGCAACAACTGCAAATGTCATCCAAGGTAAGGTTCAAAAAGGCGACTGGAAACTGAAGTAAATAAAAAGGTTAAAAGCATACATGAATACATGAATACATAAATATTCAGAAATGCAGGCTTGAGTGCACACACACACATACACACTCTTACACACAAACACACTCATAAAGACACACATCCTGTGATTGTGGAGTTAGCCCAAGGGCATGTTCTGTGCAGAGGTCACAGTTCAACTAGGCCGAGCTTGTTTAAGAGCTACTCGCCTGGAAACTGAGGGGGATATTCTGCCCTCAGGGTCCACAAGTGTGTTGATGTGAGTGAGTGTGTGTGTGTGTGTGTGTGTGTGCTGGTGGAGCTGAGTCAACGACAGGTGCAGATGCAGTGGGGGTGAATAGAGAGGGGGACAAGTGATCAATTTCAAATGAGCTTTGTAATACTGTTTATATGACTCGGGGGGTGGATGCGTTAAGATGATGATACATGGAAAGCTTTTTAAAGCTGATGGAGACAATACACAGCCTTCAGCTCTGAGGACACCAGAGAGGAAAGTCAGGAGCCCAGCGTATGTCGGGGTAATTCTGGGACCCCTGAATTAGAAATGTAAGTATAGGAATCAGTATTTTTTTCCCCTGAAATGATTACATGGGATATTTTCTAATGAATTTCTTTCGCTAATGAACGTAAATAATGTTGTCTTAATAAAGGGGGAGCTTTAACCCCTCGGGACCCAGATTGAGCTCAGATCAGATCCACACTCTTCTCTAAAACATTATTAAAATTAAAAATGGCTTTAATTCAGAGCATAAATAAAATGGCACTTCTTGATTAAGAGAACACTACATGATATACTTGACGTTGATTGGTTTGTAGCCAGGCGTGCGTCTGAAGTCGGCATGATGTCAATTTGGTGGGTAGGGGGGAACAACCTTTTTATCGTTTGATGAAATGCCTTAATGCCTTTTCAATTGGTCCTAAAGTCCAAACTCTCTAAAAAAGTGTTTTCAATACAAACAAACAAAACCATGGTTCAATTTGATCCAGGCCGAGACTGCACCTCTATTGGTCTCTTTTTTGGAGTTTTCCTTCATGAAAGACAGACATGTCCATCTAAGCAGGGAGAGCAAAACTCCTCCGTCATCAATCCTCCTTCTCCCTCTCTCTTTATTAGAGGTGGTCAGGACGGAGAGCCTCGAGAGAACTCAATAAAACGAGGAACATGAAAGTGTTGAAAGTGAAGAGACGTAGTAAAGTCTGGGAAACTACTCTCACATGTCACAGACTTGAACTGTTTAGGTTGGAAGAAAACAGAGGGGATTTCGGTGCATGTAAGAGAAGTAAAGTCATTTCACTATGATGTAAAATGTTCACAGGTACAATTTAATTCCTTTATCCCTGAGGAGTCCTCGACTATTTTGAGCATTTTATACAATGTCAAAAAATATTTACCTTGAGAATGTTTGGTATCTTTTTCCAGCACTTTGCCCATATGACCAGTTAATAAATGCTTCCCTTTAAAATTGTGTATCAACATAATGGACCCTAAACACACAAGACACATCACATAATTTGATCGTGCCGGCATGATTGCAGAGTCCGCAGGGTTAAAAGTCGATGGTTTGTTATCTGCAAAATTTCAGTGCTCCAATAAGGACTGTAATGTGGGGGGTCGGGGTGGGGTTAGGGTGGGTGGACTGTGACTTACCAGCCTCCAGAAGCATGCGGGCGGTGTGTGCGTCGTCAGCCAGTGTGGCGTAGTGTAGCGCCGTGCAGCCACGGAAACCAGCCCTGCTGCTGAGCCTGCTGCTAAATTCATCCTCTCTGGACACCAGAACTGTACAGAGGAATGGAAAGAAAAAGATTTGAGATAAGAAAGAGAAACAAACACACACAGACTTGAAACATGGTTCGTTAGTGATGTTAAAACTATTACAAATTAAATGTTTTGACACAAATAATGAATAAAAAAATTGGACTTTTTGGAATCAAAATGGATTTTGGAGAATTAAACAACTGGAAAAATGGAAACGAGAAAAGTGTCCTACGATTCTAGATACCTCTTTTACACCAAAATAGCGGGTTAATGGTGTTTTTTCCCATGCGGGTATAAAGCCAATAAAAAAAAGCTGATTGCCCTTTTTCCCCCAGTGTGTCATATTTGATGACATAAACACACCAAAAACTGAGGCACTCTCTCACCTCACTGTCTTGCCAAATAAGCTCAAGTTCACTTGGGTTCCACGTCCCATCAGTGCCAATCAGATCTAGGGCTGTGTCTATACAGCAGAGTCTTTTGACCCGGGAGTGAAAGCCGATTATATCCATTCCCATTGCAGACAAAAGCCAGATGTTAGTGGGGGCTAGAGATGCACACAGTATATTCCCTAAAGCTGACTACATGATTAAGATGAATTAACAAACTAATCCAACACAAAATCCAGACAACTTTGTTCTCACTCGACAGCGTGACTCCAGAGAGTGCATCAGTGATAACACTGCAGTCTACAAATTGTCTTTCCTGTTTCCAGCTTTCGCAGACTTGTTCATTTTCACAGATTTAAGCTCCACTGCACGACATGATTGCAATAATGCAAGTTGTGTTTTAGGGCCTGCTTTGTTGTTCTCTTTCCTAATAACACAGATAGTCTATCATTCTCTCCTTACTCCTCTTTTTCATAAGCGCGCTCATCTCGTGCCACTCCTCCATCATCCCTTTTTTTTCTGCCTCCTTCCTCTCCTCCTCGGCATCCATCAACTCCTTTCATCACTTTCACCCTTTTCCCTCCTCCCTCCTGTGCTCCCTCTTTCCCAATAACTTTGTCTCATCCATTTCCTGACTTCGTCTCCTCTCCCTGCCATCATCCAACCCATTCCCTTTATTCGCTCTCTCCCTCTAACACCCCTCCAAACATCCTTTCCTCTTACTCCCTTCCTTCTGCCTATCCCCTTTTTTCCTTTCACCGCTTCTCTCTTTTTCCTTCTCCTTTGCATCATCAGTCTTTCCCTCCCTTACTCAATTCATCCCACTCTTTTTCCTCTGTCGCTCTGACAGTCTCTCTCTGCAGTGTGTGTGTGTGTGTGAGAGAGAGAGAAAGAGAGAGAGAGACAGGGCGGGATAATCATAGCTAACCCAATAAAGCGTCGCACAGGCCCCCCTAGCCCATCCATCAGCGTGCGTCTGGGAAACGCTTCCCCACGCTACACCGGCCCCACGTGGACCCAAACCTGACAGCCATATAAATGTCTGCAATATACATATCCCATATAAATATGTCTACAGAAACCCAACGCAGGCTGGGGGGGTGGTGATGTGTGTGTGTGAGTGTGTGCACGCTTGTGCCATCCTCTCAGTGTGTTTGTGCGTGACTGTGTATGCAGCTCTGGAGAAAAACAAATAAAACACACACCACTTGTCATCGCACATCTGAAACAAATAATAAAGAAGAAATGAAACGTGTACATATGCAAATCCTTATGCAAATTATAATGTCTCATAATGTCTTGTCCAACACTTGGGATTCATATGTGTAATATATAACCACACACACACACACGCAATGAGTGTTTTTGTTTGTTTTACCTTCCAGGGAGTGGATGCCTTTCTCCCGCGAGGTGTCATAAACATTGTTGAAGTGATCTCCAGCGTTTGGGTCAGCACCAGCTTCGAGCAGAACCTTCACCACACTGGAAAACAACAAAATACACAAACACACACATTTATACACATGTAATAATCCACATTATTGTTCTCTTGCAGAAATACACACAGGCAATCACTGCATTTCCACAGCAGCTGGAAATGCAGCTTGCAGCCACTGATGCTGGAGACTGAACAAAGTTTCCTTAAGAAACAATGACATTATTCATGGGGATAGATGATATATTGGTGGCTGATATATTAGATATTATAATTCCTGCTAATGTTCAAGTAAAGGAATTAGAGAGCCAATAGCGGGATTTATATCAGAAGATGAGAACAATTAAGGATGTCACTAAAAACCTGATGTGAATTGGTAAAGATTTAAATAAGTAAAGATCTGGAGTGTTTTTAAGATTAAATCCTCTGAAGTTATTCTAATGATTTAGCCTAAACTTGGCAGGTGTATACAGTGTTTCCCATTAACTATCTAGACTGTATTGGCCTGATTCTAATTTGTGCTGCCACAGTTTCAAAGTTCAATAAAATGTTATTTGTATAGCACCATTCATAATATACATTATCTCAAGGCACTTCATAAGGTCGAGACCTTAAAATTGCAGTGAAACCAACAGTTCCCCCAACGAGCAAGCACTTTGGTGACTGTGGAGAGAAAAAGCTCCCTCAAATAATGAACCCATTATTTTTTTACACTTCTCATAATAACATAAGAGATCTCTAACTTAATGTTTTGTTCCGTTGCTGCATTGTATAGCTGTCTGCAGCGCTATTTGCCACATGCTTGCTCTTACGCTATCTAGCACTATCGTCCATTATGTTTTTACCGTCCACACAAACAGTCAGCTGCAGTTGTGCACGTACCTGCAAATGGCTTGCAATTCAGTTTTCTCTCTCATGCGAGAAGTTTTCTTTCCCTTTATATGTCTGTGTAACATTCACTCCCCATCTGCATGAGAGCGATGTTCATGCCTGTCCATAGATTGAATGAATTCTATGGGAAACCCTGGGTGTGTTGCTGAGGACCAAAGGTTCTCAAGAGAGCTTGAAACATGACTTTTCTACATGGAACTTGATGAGAAGAAAAAGGTGCAGCTGCACTGTGTGGGCAGCACCTGAACAGTTTATCATGCAGATGTGCCAGTGTTTTAAGAGAAGTGGGAGTCAGCAGCAGAGGAACCTTCTACTCCATCAATGTGATGCTATGAGAGGAGACAGAAGGAAACTATGCAATGGCAGGTGTATTCCTGAGGAAAATTATTTTTTGGGATGATCCTTCAAAAGATCAGCCTCTACGGACGGAAACATTTTCAACGGGCACTGCACAAGTAAAGACACAATGATAGCAAACCTGTTCCTTACACAGTGGACAGTGAGATGTCGTCTAGACATTTCTGTTGCTAGGGAAAAAATATGAGCTCTGTTACTGGAATATTGAATTTTGGATTTGGAAATGAGACGACACTTGTTTCCCTCCTTTACTGAAAGATGTTGTATAACTTAAGAGTCTAGACCCTTTACCAGGGAGTCATTGCTAGAGAACAAACGCGATGTACACAGACATAGCTGCAAATATCCAATTCCTAAAATGACCACAACTCTTTCACGTGATTAAATTTCACGTCTCGTCTTTCCCGTTACGGTGTATACACTCTTAACGTCTGCTTCTGCCCTTCACTACTCACTCGCCCGTTTCGTGACATGTACGTGTGTACATTGAAGGGGGCGAGGGCTGGGCCTGTTTCCGGTGCAGTTGAGGGGGGGGGGTCTTGGTGTTGGAGTGGGTGTTTGTGTGTAGCCCTTCATTGGAGCGTACCGCCTTATAGAACAAACACGAATACCTCGGCAACACCACTCACTGTGACCCGACGGACATTCCAGGTACCGTCTCTCCGTCTACAGAACACACACGCTTTATATTTACCACCATGAACGTGAGCAATAGCTTTGACATTGAGACACAGACATGCATACAAAAGCTGGTTAGTTCCTCTGTGGCGACTGGAAGAGAGGAGTACGGGGGGGGCGATGGCCGAAACATGAACCCAGCCAGTACGCTGCTGGCTGTCATTAAACCTGTGACTATGTAATTCATCCTGGCAGAGAGTGATGGATTTTTTTTCTGCTAAATGGTTATGGCAGCTGCCCTGAAAATGCTTAAATAAAGCAAAAATGATTATTCATAAGAGGATGAGGTGGACTCGTGTTTTTTTAAATAAACCAACCTGATCACTTAACATGCTACAGCAGCACTTTAAAATGAGACACGACAAGAGACATGACCTCAATGATGGAGCAGTTTTGTGAAAATGGGAATGAGAATATAAGCAGAACAAAGATTTTATAAAAATATAAAACATTGTTATTTTAAGTAATTAACAACATACTGAAGCAGGAAAATACTTGAAGCATCAATGAATAAATGGAATTCAGGATTCAACCAGTCGAGATTGATCTGCAGTTTTTTCTCTAAATGTGCATTCGGGAAAAAAGTGAACAAGGTGACATACACAAACATGGTCTAAACCAAAGTCTACTAATAGATATGATAATTTAGAGCATCAATTCTTCACACCTGAGAAGCTGCAATCAGCATATGACTGTCAATGGATCATCAAAATACTTGATGATTAATTTCTGAAATAACTAGAATGACACAGTCCCCTTAAATTCAATCAAGCAGAACAAAATTGCAGACTCTCATAGATATCAGTCCCCTAAATGTGCCTGATTTACGTCTACCTGTGTTCAAGAACGAGGAAAAACTATTCTGGATCCATGACAAAATTTAAACATAAAAAAACATAATCTCCAGAAGTACGCGTTCTGCTGAGTGTCATAATACGTAGTTACCACCAAAAAAGAAATTCATGGATTCAACCCTTAATCTGCACCAAACTTCAAAGAGTTCTCCGCAGGCACCGTCCTTCCATCTAGTTTGATGGAAATCGGTTTGGTAGTGAAAACATATCTTCCTTGGCGGAGCTAAAGATGAGCAGTAGAGGCTCAGTATTCAAACATATCACCCTAATAATGTCAGTAAAGCTTAAGACAATTGAGCTCAGTGATTCTGGTTTCTCCATTAATGGCGTTACTATAGCTGGAGACTTAGTTGGTGTCACGACTGTAGAACATGCGTGTTCCTGTGGGAGAGCGAGGCTGAGAACAGCCTGACCAGGTCTTTGTGTGTGACCTTGCTGAGCGGGTATAAAAGGACTATGGGGAGGTCCCCTTTTGTTACTGTATCACTGTGGCTGGGGGCCGGCAGAGGGGGGGCATGACCCGCGGAGGGCTCTCCTCTCACCCTTGCAAGCACTTCTACAAACACATGGTTGCATCCTCTGAGACACATACAGACACACACACAAACTCTAACTGGGTGTGCTGGTCACACGAGGCTGGGCAGGACTGTGTGAAGAAATGAGATGGTCTGAAAAGGGTTAATGGCATCCGGAAAGTCAACATGCAGGGATAAAAAGAGGAAGAGTGCGGAGGAGGAGGAGGAGTGGATGAAAGGAGGGAAGTGCAGCTAAAAAAGATGAAAGAGGGGAGATTTAATTACACAGCATAGTGCTAAAACTAATGAGCTTTTGAAAACACTTTTTAGTTTTACTAATCAACTGATCATCAAGTGGTTAACTTTATTTGGGACGTTTAGGAGGAGAGTTGCAGCACTAATTTGAAGCCCAACTGAAGGCATGCAAAGGTTAATTAGGTTTAACTCCCCACAAGGACAAGGACTCCACCCCTGATTCTCTCAAAAGTCTAGATTACAGACTTTTTAACACAATTTAAGAATCGCCCACAATATTATCTGTAAATTACATGATCATTTTCTTGTCCTAGAGCTTAATGCCTCCAAATCTCCAATTTCTTTGCCAGGCTTGGGTCCATTGTCTCAATCCTCTGTGGCTGTCACAGGTTGTAACATGCCATGTAGGCAGTATTGAGATATCCTTAATTAATCTCATACCCTTTCCCTTCAAGTGAAGAGATGCCATCAAACACTACCCAACAGTTTTGTAGAATGGCTTTGTGTGAAAAGCCCAAGTAACATCTGAACAGCAGAACACAGAACCCTTGACTGGAGAACCAGTTGTTGTCGTTGTCAAGCTGAACTGTAGATCAGTTGAAGACTAAAGACTAAACAAAGACTACTCTCTCGTGGCGCTATTCCGAAGAAAAGAACAGTCTCCTTGCTTCCCCATTTTCCATTTGTACCAAAGTTGTGTTAATGGCCACTTATCATCTACACATTGATGCCAGGGCTGGTAGTTTTAACCTTTGAGCTCGGCCTGAGGTTTACCAGCAGGTGACTGGTGGGACTGCTGAGGGCTGGTGTTAGTTTCCCATCCTGCCCTGGAGGGAAGACAGAGGAAACAGACACTTCCGTCTCTCCACTGCTACAATGGACACCTGAGCTGAACTGACCATCCATGTCTCTGACCACCTGGGCCAGACGCTGGACCTCACTTGACCTTGTTTTATCTGGTGCACAGCTGGGGTCACGGAGGTGCCAGGAAGAGAAGTTCATTGCACTTCGATACTTTGCTGATTTGTTTCTGACAAATTACCTGAATGCTTATAATGTAATTATGTTTAAGTATTTCTTTTTACTTCCACCAAGGAGGTTGTGGTTTCATCTGTATCTGTTGGTTTGTCTGTCTGTCTGTCTATTATTTAGCAGAATTATGTAATTATGTAAACATGACAGATTACCACTACAAAAAATGGAGGGATGCATTATCGGTCAGGAACTTTCTTTACCTTTTCTTTATCATTTGATTTCTCAAAGAATAATTCATGGGTCTTCAATCAGGCAGGTTCAGGGGACTGATCTATGAGTATGTGAAATTTGGTGCAAATATCTGGATCTAGTAAATTTAGATGTGGTTTCATTCGGGGACAGAGGTATGCACTCTACTACTTCACATATGACTTTCACATATAAGATTAGAGGACCTAAATAAGTAATTATGAATAATTGCAATATTTAAGAAACATCCACAGTTTATTCACAAACAACACTAAAATGGTTTACTTGTTAAAGAAATACATTTTAGGTTAATATGCATACAAAAATGCAAATGCGTAAAATGTCTCAGGTTCATCATGCACCAGTGTGTTTGGATGATGTAAATCATAATTGATCAGCAGATCAGTTTTGAATATGGCTGGTTTGATAAAGAGCAGCAGGTAACTGGATCTTACTGCAGTTTGGGCAAACCAACACATCTTTAGAACTTCAAGGAAAACGAGCACTTTTACTTTGCCATGCTGTTACTGCATCGTACCTTGAATACTAACTGTACTCACATTATTATTACGGCTTTAGAAAACTTCAGTGATGTGCAAATGTAGAAAAATCATTGCACTAAACCTCATATGTAGATTTGTGGCCACCAGAGGGAATATTTTAGAGGGACATATAAGAATCAATGATAACACATACAGTAACTGATTCAGTGACTAAAAGATGATAATTTTTCACGAGGGGAATGCTTTCAATTCTATTCAGTTGAGCTAATCCCAGTCCCAAACCCATAATCCCACTCCACATCACTCTCTCCACTGCTCAACTATTCTCTCCCTCTCTTTCCCGACGAGCCACTCATCCTTTCGTTCCATCATCCCTCCGCTCTCTCTCCCTCCCCATCAAGTCGCTCGGCCGACAGGTCGGAACGGTCAACAGGCGTCTCACTCGGCTGAG
The DNA here is from genome assembly GCF_024713975.1 of Paralichthys olivaceus. NCBI lineage: Eukaryota > Metazoa > Chordata > Actinopteri > Pleuronectiformes > Paralichthyidae > Paralichthys > Paralichthys olivaceus. The sequence goes on along the minus strand of NC_091103.1, from coordinate 12,188,898 downwards.
CGCTCATTGTGCACGTGAATGCAGCGAGGGAGGGATGGAGGGAGAGAAAGAAAGATGGAGATGGGTATTGTGTGTTAAAGAGTGCAAACATTGAGCCAGGCCCTGCGCCTCCCTGACTTAGCCGCACATCAAAGCTCAGCAAACACACACCCCCTCGATGTCTAAGCCTTAACTCTTACCCCTCTACTCCACCCCTGATTCTCTCATACAGCAGCACCTCGACCCCTGAACACGAGAGACGCTTCCTGGAGGATGCTACGCAGAGAAACAGTTGAAGGACGGCTACACTTTCCACTGAAATGACAATGTGGTCAAATCTTCTGTCTCTTGAAACACAGTGATCACATCTGGTCCTGTAAAATATAAATACACAGCGAGGGAGGGGGGGGAATAATTCAACAATGGGATCCATATTGACACTGTAGCTACGGGCTAGACCATTCTCATGAGTAATGCTCACTGTGTTTTCACTTAACGGCTGCAAATAAAGTTGTGTGTGGCTGAGTAATAGACAGTTGGCCTGTAAGATATTTAGAATGAACTCGCCTTGTTTGTGCGTGTGTTTATGCACGTATTCACACATGCATCGTTCGTTGTGTGTGTCTTCATGTTTTGTGAGTGGATATGAATGTGTGTTAGTGTGTGTGTGTGTGTGTGTGTGTGTGTGTGTGTGTGTGTGTGAGTGATGTGTGTGAACCGATGTTCTGTCTTCCCTGCAGCAGTGACGGCTCATTGGGGGGTTGGAGGACAGGATTAAACACAGAGGAGTGTCACTGCCTCGCTGAGTTATAGCACTCATAACACACACACACACACACACACACACACACACACACACACACACACGACAGTGCATGGACACACAAACACAATGTATACCGATTCGAACACATACACATGACCCATTTGTATCAAAAACACTGAGGCACATAAATCAAACAATCTCATCATTAAAAACAATAGAATTCATGTTTCACACCAGCAGCCACTCAAGACGCACAAATTGTAAATGTAAAAAGGATGGTTGTAGGATGATTGTATATATTTATATTTATCTGATGATCAAAATGAGCAAGACAATACATTTTCCCTCATTTTAAATAACCATTTTCTCACATTAGAGGAGCTGTTTGATAGATTTGTTGAAAAATGGCTGAAACAAATGATCAAAACATATGTCCGTTATATTCTGTCAATTGAACACTTATAACTTTATATATTAAATATTAATAATATTAATATTAAAGCATTAGAGGGCACTCGTGCATTAAGATGTTGCCATTTTTGTGGCATGATTTCACACTATCTAAAAAACTTGAGGATGCAGAAGCCGTTACCATAGGAATTAAAGTAAGCTCCTTTTACGCTATTTTCATATTCATGTTCTCATGGGCTCATGAGGCCCTTAAACAAAAAAAGTGACCACAGTCCTGATGGAGGAAAAAAAAGCCGGGTAAATTGGATTTGGCCCAGCCTTAACCTCGGCCCCTCTCTGTGTTGTGTGTTCTGGGGGCCAGGAGGCTAATTTAATTTGTTGGGGCAGAGAGATGGGGGAACGGGTAAAGACCGTCTGTCAGTCTGAAAGTCACACTTTGCACTTCTGAAGAACTACTGTAACAACTGGAGCAGGGACATGGATGACATATGCTCCACAGCCAAGTCATGCAGACAGCTGCAGGATACCAAAACACATATGCTCATCAGGGAGGGCGAACTGTAAAACACACACTGACCCATGCTGTCTGTTCATGGCTGCCACCATGAGAGCAGTCCAACCGAGACGGTGGCGGCAATTTGGGTCCACGCCTTCCTTTAACAGCCTGATGGGAAAGAAAGAAACAGAGAGGGATTTGAATTTAATCATTTTAATATTCAATATTTAGTAGATGAGATCAGAAACGTGTTTCTATATAATACGAGTAAAAAAAAAAAGTATAGTGTTATGTTAGCATCTTAACACATACAGAGATATGATGCTAGAGTAAATATTGTTCTGTCCTCAAAAGGGAATGAATACAGATAAAATGGATTCAAAGCTGCTTCACTGCTTGTTTCTGTATCATGGACCTGCCTTGTTAGACACAACATTATGAAACGCACACACAATGTCTTTGTCTTTATCTGAAGACACACACTTGCTCTCTGACCAGTTCATGTCTGTGGTGTAAGCCAGGTGTGTGTCGGGTTTTCTCCCTGAGGGTATGACATCAGGTAGCGGAGCAGCGCAGAGCTGCGTGTGCCTGTGTGTGTGTGAGAGCGATCCGTCTGTCGTCTCCAGTGCTGAGCGGGCAGACAGTGTGTGTGTGTGTTTACAGTCAACACGGTGGCCTCAGTCTGGTCTGCACTCAACTCTGATGCTCACTGACTCTGCTCTCACTGCCTGCACTGTATCAGCGTTTGTTACAAGGAAATGGATCACCACTACAGCTACATCCAAATGTCTCAGGGTGATGTGGTCGTTTCAGTCACATTAAGCAAGTTAGTTAAAACAAAGGTGTGGAAGTCACAGCTTTTGCGCTGTACAGGAGAACATGACTGAACAGAAAATAATTCTAGATGAACCGTGCTCCATGATGAGGGAAACAGTTAGCTGCTGCCTCTGAAGATGACACTACAATGAATGTAGATAGTTGCATTTTTCTGTATGTTTTAAATGTATCTGACCTTGCAAAAACATTTTTTAACTGAACACTGTCGCAAACACACATTACCAGTAAAACACACAGGAAATAGACATCAGGGCCATAAGGAAGGTTTCACTCATAGACTGTTTATGAAGATGGACGACACATCACCACTTCCTTCCATTATCCAGAAATGAAGCTAAATTACCCTGGAAGCGAACGCAGCCATCTTGCATATTTGGAGCCAGAGATTGGGGAGTAGCAATCAGGGAACAGAGCCGGAGTAGCAAAGTCCCGTTGATACACAAACTCGACCAGGGCTAAGTCACAGCTGTCATGATATTTCACTTCGTTTTTACAGCATGAAATAACAAATTAAAACCACTTACTGGAAAAAAGTACACTGTGATAAGAACTACCTGAAGTGTCAGACACCATCTTTGAGGAAGAATTATTGGACTTCTCGGTCCAGACCTCTCCCCTTTCTCTGCTGCCACTCAACAGACACACCCTGACACACTACCACTTCTATAAACTCAAACCAAAGCACTTAACACATCTGTGACCTGCTGACTGGAACTCTCACCTACACCATCTGCCACATGGCCACAGGTAACATAAGCCTGCAAATGGAGACACACGTGGATACACACTTTTATGCACACACTCAAGTACATGGATTTGGATGCCGATATCCAACAACACAAAATGCACACACAACAATCATCAGTTGATTAAAATAGATGTACACATTCATCTGATTTCTTACAGTGGTGAGCAGCAAAATGAACGAGAAATCCAATGTCAACATTAAGAGTGATGTGTGTCTGTAAACATATCCAAAGGTAAATGGGACATAGTGGATTCTTTAATATTTTATTATCATAAAGTGATTTCCACAACAAAAGTGCTAGAGTTGGTGCATGGTCCCATCTTCTGTCCTCAGTCTTTGTAATGCAATATGATCAACAAGACAGATGGGACCAAAAACTACTACAAGCATGGTGCATTGCTATATCTATGTCTCTCACACACACACACACACACACACACACACACACACACACACACACACACACACACACACACACACACACACACACACACCTGTGCTCACGTGGCATAACTGTTTTTGTGAATCTCAAAAATAAAAGTTTTATGCAAACAAAAGTTAAATTAGCGGGAGGGGAAAAAAGTCACAGTGTTAAAAATGTGATGAGTGGTGTGGAGCGTGACATCCATCTCTCTCACTCTCACTCTCACACACACACACAGCACAGATGATGCTCTTCTTCCACCTAGTGGTTACCGGTGGGACTACAACTACAAGTGTGTTTTCATTACTGTACATGATCCCAACTATTCCAGAAAACGGCCCAAGCAGATGACATGTGATACCTGTTCTCTCTCTCTGTAGTATTTGCAGCTGTCTGACAAGAGTAGACCATAAAACTTTTACCCAAATTGCATAAGAACCCGTACTCCACCCACTAGCCTCCTTGAATCATGTGGTTCACAATTGTTATGGACGTTTTCTTGAAGCTGGTGAAAGGAGAACTCAGGCAGCAGAAGAGTTTAATGTAGACTTGATGCATCAAGGAGACCAGAAGGTGCAACAATATACAAACGCTAACACAGTAACATGAGAAATTGTCACCCCCGAGTCTGAAGATGTCTCCCACAGCACCCCCATATATCTTCCTCTACTTGCGTCACCCATTCCAACAGCACATCCATGAATGACTAGAATTGCTGTCGCTCTCTATGTTACATGGAGGTGTTTGATTCTGTGTCTGGGGCATCTAAGTTAGATATGAAAGTCCCTAAACGTAGACACTACAATGTATTGTGTGTTGGTCCTTTATCTATAACCTGACCTTGGGTACTGCTTAGAGAGAGAAGGGAGTGAAGGGATCTGTGGAATTAGACAGGCACTATTCTCCTGTACAGACATAAGATACACTATAAACATAATATACAGTCATATATACATTAATGTGTGAGGATGGTCAAAGACTCCTCAACAACAATGTAGCGTGCTTCTCTGTGCTCATTTGCAAGGTGTTGTTGAACATACACATCTGTGAAATGTGTAACACAATCACGCAAATTTAGTGTGACTGCCCGAGCAGTATGTGTTTTCCTGGCTGTGGTCTCTGTTGCAGGTGGTTTCCTTCCTTACTCTACTATGCACTGGTCTCATGGTTTGATTTGCCTGACTTCCACGTTGTCGGGAGGCTCCGCCTACTCATGATTGCTGACTCACTGCGCCTGCAAAGCCAAGTATAAAAGCCAGGCTGCATTCTTCTGATCTCCTTCTCTCCCTGGACAGCCAAGCTCCTGCTCCTTGTTTGTACTTTTTGTTCGCCACCATACAACACAAGCTACACACACGGCTTTCACCTGACATTCATACATTTGGTTATTCCTTTGATTGTACTAAAAAATGTTGCTTGGAATCAAGCTATCAGTGTGGACCTCCCTTAATTGCTGTGGTCTAAAATTAGCTGGTCATAACATTAGATAGTACAAAAACATTTTCTGCAATACACACAAGTAGACTTGATGAAATATTTTTTGAGGACTGTAAATAATACCTGGACACTTCTTGAAAATGATTGGTCCTTGCTGCCTCCAGAAGAGCATCACCTTGATGGTGCAAAAAGAAAGAGAGATACAGAAAATATTACACAGGGAGAATGTAGAATATAAGATCCAGAGTGAGTTATCGATTGGGCCACATTTATCAGTGCGTTATTGTTTGCTGATATGAAAACATTTATTTCATGGAATAAACAATGCAGACAAAACGTGCATGTTTATTTTCTTAACTCAAGTTATTTCTATTTTGTTAAGTTTTCTTCTTATTTACAATTATGATCAAGTTCATGATTAAACTGTAAAGTATTAAACCTCATACAGTTCTTTTCATAGGGTTTGATAATGTCATCTTAGGAACCATTGCCAACTTGTTTAATCAATATATATAAATTGGCCAATATATTAGTTCCTGACATGTTTTACTTCCTAATATCAGCATCAGCCCTCAAATATCCTTTTCTGTCAGGCTCTGCAGAAATCTTAATTACATACATATTGTTGTGCAGCAAGACAAATCAGATACCAAACTTTTTTTCATTTTCTTTGCAAAACTGAAGAGTGACCTCATAAAAGAAAGGGCTGTTGATTCTATGACTGCACACTGATTCAGTGTCTACCTTTGTCATCAGAGTCTTTCTTCAGGCAGAAGGCCACGGCTGCAGCAGACAGGACGCCGGCAGAGGCAGCTCCAGCCCGGCCGGCTCCTCCACCTTCGCCCCGGCCCTCACCTCCGCCGCTCTCCTCCCAGTAGCGGCTGTTGTTGCGCCCCCTGCTGGCCAGAGCCGCCCACGAGCTGCGGCGGTTCTCCAGGTTGGACACCCACCCAGGGGCGAGGTGGTGGTACTGCACCGCGGGTCTGACACTGGACGCGGCGGGCTCCTCGGATAAAATCCCCCTCCTGGACACTCGGGACGTGGAGACGATCGGGTTCCGGTTCGACTCCGCCGGTGTCTCGCGGATGCCCTGGCACGCGCCGCCGCTCGCGCTGGTCTGGAGCACGCGGCTGCACGGTGACAGGCTGCGCGACCTTCGCGCGATGAGCCTGGAGGGGACGGAGGATAACATGACGAGAAGCTCACCGAGAAACCAGCGGAGGTGAAGCCGTCGGTGCGGCAGTGATTCCGGGGGACAGAGGACGCTCCACAGCCGCGTCAGTTCAGGTATAAACAGCGTGAGGCCTCGGCTGACAGGCGGAGAAGAGTCACAGTCCGCAGAACCAAAACAAGCGCTTCACCTCATCCTACAATGCACAGCGAGGATGTCGCTACCGCGCGCGCTGCATTCTGGGAAATGTGGTTTTACTCAGCAGCAGCAGCTACACGGCTCGGCCACTTTGACGAGATGAGCAACATACACGTACTTCCGCGTTCGCTTGATCCAACTAGAGTGTTCTCAGGAGTTCAACACGTGTTGTTGCTTCAAGTGGATCATGTCTGCGAAGAGGCGCAATGATAGAGACAGAGCTTCAAGATAAAAAGCTTAAATACAGCGGATATATTTACTGTCATGTGCAATCCATTCACTGTACATGACCATCTTTCCTGTTTTTACAATGAATATATTTGTTTTAATTCCATTCATATTTTCAAAATTCCTTACATATAAGTATTATTACCCTTACACTTACAGTATTGCATGGTACTTATTACTGATGCATGTTTTGACTCATTCTGCTGTATTATTGTACCCCCCACCCCCCTTGTGGAACTAATAAAGGGTTATCTTATCTTATGAAGTTCCCTGTGTGGACATGCATAATGTTGACAAGCACTAACAGATGGTTTTGAAGTTTTGATTGTAACTGTGTTATAAAACAGCGGTAGAGTGTTACAGTCCCGTTCTAACAAATGACTGGCCTAGTTTCCATGAAACAAGAGAATATGTCTCTTTACAGTTAACCAGCCTTTGTCCTGCTCTTTTGTTTCCCTTTGGTTTCCTATGGGGGAACTTTGTTTTGGTTTTCTGGTGCTCTCCTGTTCACATGTTATCAATGGGACAGTGATTATGACAAAAATGTGATGAGACAAGCTGTGGTCTTTGCTGGAACCTGCCTGTTGACAGAACCACTGTGGCCGCCAGGTGGCGTCAGAGCACTCTGCTGGTGTGGTTTCAGTTGCACCACACTGGACCATTACAGACAGGAGGTCTCTTTAATTCCACTTGTGGATTTCACACATGATTTGGAGATTTCCCTTTTCATCAGTAAACATGAAACACACATACCACATGGAATGACGGCACTGCAGTCAACTCCTGTTTGCCAGATCTTTTTTTATAATTACAGGTTTAGTGGATGAATCTTCACAGACCCCCAGTGTGCCATGGACCCCCATCTGACAACCACAGTAGAATCAAGATAACAATGTTGACTAAATGTCATTTTGTTGTGACTGAAATACAATCAAAGCAGAACCATTGTGACACACAGAAGAGTGGGGCCTCCTTCAGTGGAGCAGAGCTGTAATTTATTGTGCGGATGTGTGGTGTGCTGGCAGTAGGCTCATTGTGCACTCACCATACATGAATCATAGAGGACAACTCGCTCTGCCATCATAAATCCACTGGCACCTTTACCAGTCCTCTCTCTCTAAATGCTCCAGGAGTGTTAGCGTGGGTCTGATAGTGTGGATCCCTGTCGATACATTACATTCACTCTCCTTCTCATCCAACAAATACAGCTCGTCACCCACACCAGCCTGTCGATATGTTCAGCCTATAAAAATACTGGTGGAAACTAAGTAAGAAAAGCAGGTACATTTAGTTATATTCATACAGACTTACAACAAATAACCGTATTTCTTGCTATACATCCATCCATCAATTTTTCCATCATCTATACCACTTATCCTCTGAGGGTCATGGGGAACCAATCCCAGCTGACATTGGGTGAGAGGTGGGTTACACCCTGGACAGATCACCAGCATATCACAGGGCCAAAGAGACTAAAACATTCGCTCTCAAATTTTCCCCTATGGTCAATCTAAAGCCTCCAATCATCTAATCATCATGTCTTTGGACTGTGGGTGGAAGCCTGAGTACCCAGAGAAACCCCCCCCACACACACACACACACGGGAAGAACATGCAAACACCACCCAGAGAGACCCCGGCTGATCTGGGATTCAAACCCTGAAATCAACAGTGAATCAAGAATACAAGATAGCTCTTGTCATATTTTAGATTTGACTGGTATTTTTGTATGATGAGCACCACAACTCTCCTATTCTTACCTTTACATCTTATTTTTTTCCCCCTTTTGCTATAAAACTTTTCTTTACTCTTGGTTCTTTACAGTTTTCAGATGAGTCAGATCCACAGACCTGTTGGTTTTCCACAGGAGACATTTGACTCACCGCTGGAACTAATAACATGAATGGCTCTGAACTGGGTCTGACAGGACAAAATGTCTGCTGTGAGAAAAGGTCACATTCAGTAACTGTTTCCCTCAATGTTTTCCTGCTGAACAGTTTTAATTTAGGATACACTTTGTTTTCATTAAACTCATGCTCAGCTCATCCAGATGACAAAATTCCCCTCTCACGTACCTGTGCCAGGAGGTCAAAGGTCGAGGTAGCCTGGAGGTATCAATGAGAAAGATTGTTGGCGGCTCACTGATGAAAAGACTTTCAATAACATTTAGGTTGATTTACTCCTGGAATCATTCACATTTAATGACAGTTTTTGTGTGACAGTGATGCATGGGCCATTGTGTGTATGCTCATAACAGCTGAGCACCATGTAAGATGGGCAGTCATGTTTATTGTGGTTGTCTACATGCGTGAAACTTATCAGCAGAGAAAATGTCCAATCCTTGTTTTATACAATTTCAGAATCTAGTGCAGTACTCATTCATGCCTGTTTGGAATGAGCTGTACAATCTACTGTCACTTTTTATTGTTTGTGTGCTGGACATTGTGTGGAGAGCTTTTTAGAAACAGTCTATGGTGCAGAGTGAAGTGAACATTCATCCTACCTGGTTTATCTGTAATTAAGATTTTATAAACAATGTTTTTCTTAAAAAAGGAGAGGAATGTGCTTTACTGCTGCTCATGTATGTGGCTCATATATAATTTTTTTGACTTGCGCTTTGACTCAATTGCAGACAAGTACTATAGTTAAGGACAAAGAGGAAGACAACATGTTCAACCACAGACTGACTCTTTACCGCCCAACCCCCACTGACTGCTAAGGAGCGCTGGTGGCCTATGTTTTTATTAATATTGTATGTACTGCACTTTCTGAAGCATTTTACAATACACATGCTGAGTGTGAAGTTGATCAGATGGTTTGTGAGAATTACTTTTTGCAATAAGACAGACAGACAAACATATAGGCAGGTAGATGTACACATGTGACCCTGAGAATGAAACGTTAAGGTGCACGTCAGATGATTTGGCCCTGAAGGTGTCACGAGAACACCCATAGATCAAACTGAGACTTACAAATGAACAGGGTGAAGGTAGAGGCCGATGAAAGAGTGACACTGAGAGAGAAAAAAGATGGAGAGAGACAGGCTGCAGAGAGGAGATATAACACAGAGGTTAGTGCACTTCTAGATATACTGCATTTCATTGTGTTCTTGACCAGGAAGCATGACACAGAGAAGGGGGGGGGGGGGGGGGGCACCCAATGACTTTACACGTCAGCCAACTGCAGCCAGGCGCGCCCCCGCTGCTCCGTGAACTAACTACTTTACTGACAGGTTTGTCTGCATGGTGTGATGCGTTCAAGTCCTGTAGGAAACTGAGGGATACCCTACTTTTACACAAACAAATCTTATAAAAAAAATATAAATGAAATATTTTCTGCTTCCATCTGGTAGGGCCATTTTTGACATTCAAGAAGTTTCCAAATTTGAGCATGTTATTGTTAATTAATTTAATTTAAAGATAAAGTTGGGGGTGTCCCAAAATGAACAGCAGCAAGTAAGTGCCAGTTGATCCAAATGTAAATCGTACAAAAAATTCCTCCGCACAGGCTGAAAGGTGGGGGGACATTGCTAGCCACAAACATGTAGCTTGCACATATTGTATCACACCGTACTGTATCATATCAGTAGGGGGGCCGTATCTGTTCGTATGCCTGAAAGCATGAAAGGTATTGTCTCATCATATATTGAATCGTATCATATTGAGTCATATCGCATCGTAGCATGTTGGATTCTTTCACATTGTTTCATTGTTACAGTTATAGTTCATATGGTTCAGCTTTAGTTCAGACTCATAGGTTGATCTCTGTGTTAAAGATAGAACGAGAGATACACAAATGACAAATGCATGACAAGTGTGAAACGTGGGGACATTGCTTGCCACAAACATGTAGCTGGCACCTATTGTATCGTATTGTATCATAACGTAGCATTTAGGCGTGTCATAGTGTATCGTGAAACCCCCGTGCCTCATTTCCAATCAAAAGAAGTCAACCGAACAAATGGTCCCTGAGGCAGCAGACCCCCCGAGCTTTACGAGGAGCACGTAAAGGTAGCACGGTTGGTGGGGGGGTTGGGGGAGGAGGGGGGCGTTTCCATCTCTGCGTCTCTCCTGTCTGCTCAGCCGGTTTCCTCCTCCTCCTCCTCCTCCCCCTCTTCCTCCTCTTACTGCTCACCGCATCTCCTCCTTCGCCTCCTCCTCCACCACCTGCCACGGCGAGGGACGCAGCGATGGAGAGACGCTGCAAATGATTACAAGACTGCATCAGAGAGAGAGAGAGACAGAGAGACAGAGAGAGAGAGAGAGAGAGAGAGAGGGAGAGAGAGAGAGGGGGAAAGAGGGAAAGAGAGAGAGGAACATATGGTTAGTGAGAGGAGCGGCTGTTAGTGAGGACTGCTCAACTCAAACTTATTTCATCAACTACCACACATTTTAAATCGTCTTTTGATCCATCACTTCTTCCCCGCCTGCGGCTCCGCTCTCTCCCGGTGTTCAGCGGTTCTCCTGCGGGGTCTGGATTGCGGTTATACCTCCCTGATCGCGCCACTCGAACTCACGGATCATCACAAGACAGCCCACCAAGCTGCTCCCAGGGAGGAAATTGAATTAGACAAGTTATTCCCAACAGAAGAGGAGGACCGGGCAGGACAGGAGGGGCCGGCCATCGGCTCTACTTTGCTTCCGTGTCTCCAGCCGGGCCCCACCAGGAGTCTCCTCTCCGTCTCCCGGTAACGAGCCATGTCTGGACACACCGTGACCATCCCGGACGACCGGGCGTTCGCCAGCTTCAAGGCCGAGTGTCTGTGCGAGGAGCGCTGGAGCATGAGCTTCAACAAGGGGGGCATCACTGTGTGGACCGAGGGTCTGGAGGAAGGGAAGTCCGTCCACAAAATTAAGGTGAGACCAGTTTAAAGTCCACAGGTATGAAATATGTCCTACTGTGAATCCAGAGGGATATTGTGCAAGTTCGTATATATAAAAGAAATGCCACTTTGTATACTCAATCTTACAGATGGATGATATGGACAAAAAGTTTATTAAGATAAACATTTTCATATCGGGCGATATCGATAATTATCATGATAAATGATGTCACGTGATGATTAGCGATATAATCTTGATAACGATATTATGATTGTCATCACGTTACATAAGTGATCCTGATAATTACCCATGTGGATAATCAATATGTTATGTCTAGCAATGTCCCTACTTTTCATGCTTTCATGATTATTATGGTTATTTTCATCTTTTATACAGATATCACTATCGATAATTATGAGGATAATAATGTGACATTTATCAGAACTATCACATTATTATTTCCTTCAAGTTTAAAGAATGTCTTTTGCTGTTGAGTGAAGGTTGCGCTTTTTAACTATTTATGAATGAAGAATGACAAACACTTGACAAACAGCAAAAATTCTGAGGCAGATCACAGATGTGTCACATACCTCCCCACCAGGGGCGGGGCTAGGGGGGGAAATCTGATTGGCCCCTGAAGTGCCTCTGTCCTCTCAGTAGTCTTTTGTTTTTAGAATAAAATTGTCACTTACTGACAATACTAACAATCAATCTGTCGATATATTAAGATCTGTTAAAGACCCAATGTGTTTGAACAGTTTTCAAAATATATACAATGATGAAAGCTACTGAGCTCACAGTAAACTAGCAATGTGCATCACTGAGTCTGGAGGTGTGCATGGGTGTTGGACATATAATTGTCCCCTTCGTGTAAATTGGGGCCTCTTTATGGTCCCTGATTTGAGAAAAAAACCTAGATCTGCCTCTGTTACTGACTGTGCTTGTATAAGCATTATTGTATTGTATTATCCCCCAGCCCTACTTAAACTAGAGCTTTTCTATTGAGACCTGTAACAAATATTTTGAGGAAACATATTGAGGGCATGGTTGTGTGGAGCTCTGCACAAACTCACAGGGAAAGGGGAGAGATAAAACCCTGCTGTATAATCAAATTGGCAGAGAAGAACTCTTTCTAAATTCCCATATGATCCAAACTGCTGACATGCTTGATCCACTGCTCTTTGCTGCATCGCACCATTGTAGCTGCTGAGGCTTCTCCCAACCAGTAACACCAGATACAGTAACACAGTGATAGTGTGCTGTCTGTCCTGCACGTTGTCACTGTGTAAACATTAAAACAAATGGGGTGGAAAAAAATGGTCCCAATCTAATGGTAACAGTGGGAGTGTAGAATCATTTTCATGATCATTGTGTAGTGAGCAAATCCCGTGTTAGACTCTCTGATGTAGTCTATATATAAATGTGTGTAGTGATTGGGTTGTGAATAAATGCCTGATACTCAATATAAGAAATTACCTACAGCGAGAGCAGCACTTAGGTTTCATTTTCCAGGGGCACGTCATAATCCTCGGCCTGTGAAACTATGATCAAGTCTGTATCCATTAGCATGTCATAGTGGGTAGTGGAGCATAAACAGCATCAACAACTGCGGAATTAGATTTGCTTTACAACGCATGGAGAAGAGCACAAAAGTACAACCAGAGTTATGGACAATAGAACTGCTCAGGAGAATTAGCTGATCAATAGGCAGAAAACGAATCAATGGATTCAGTTATGAATTCAAATCTGCTGATGATTTTCTGCTTTTTCTCAGTTTAATATCTTTGATTTCAGAGACAAAATTTGCAGTTTAAAGACACTATTTTGGGTCAGGCTAACTTAGGCACACTAGTTTTTGGTTAGGTAGAAGAAGAATATTATTTTGACAGAGTACTTGAGTAAACTTAGTTATCTATGCAAATAGCAGACATGGCAGTTGATCGTAACTGTGAATATTTGTCTTGGGGAGTCAATGCAGAGGCTTCATTAGCACAGAAGTGACACTTTGAGCCATGGAAAAAGTGCATATCACCAAACACATTTTATTTGACCACAGTATTACTTTGTCATGGTGTCCTGGGACACTGGCCCAGATGGAAAACTAATTATTCAGGTGAGCTCTTCACAGCACACTTATGAAAAAACATTTCATCATCTCTGGTTGTTTGCACATGTTAAAATAAAAAAATTTAATACAACAAAATGTCTTATTTTAATTATACGCAAGCCGAACTAACCTAATTAAAATGATCAATTATTTAAAGACAGTTCATGTTTTGGCTCAGGTGATCTGCTCATCCTCACCAGGTTGTTTTTATTATTTTTATTTTGTATTTAATATCTAAAAATATCCACAGGACATTTAGGCATACATGTATTTCTTTTGGGTAAACATACATACTTGAATAAATGATGAAAGTTTTAGTCGAATCCAGCAGAATCTGGGACCCACAGCCTTGTGGAAACTGTTAAAAGTAACAAAGTAAATAAAAAAGACAGTTATATCACAGTTTCAGTTCACTATGACAGCACGCACGACACTCTCCACTTAGCCTCAGCTGTCAGTTGGGACCCAAACTGACAGCTGAGTGCGTTTAGTGGCTCAAACTCTCTTGTCGTGTTGTCAGATTCACTCTGGAGACAGATCTGGCCTCACAGCTGACAGGTTTTTGGGAAGGTTTACTGATCTGAGCAAAGCTGAGAATGTGATTACGGTCAGTTAGTATAGAAACACTTCCCTCCCTCCCATATTTAGAGATTCAAACTGAATACGTTCTTCTCTGTGTAAATGTATGTGTGTGCTTTCCTGCTGGTGTATCCGGATCTGAGGCGCTTGAGAGAGCCACCAGGTGTTTACTCTGTTAAATAAAGTTGTGTGCATATGTGTGTGTGCGTGCATGGGCGTGCGTCTGTGTGCATAGGGGTGTTATCTTTCTGTGCAGGGACTGCAACAGCTGAGGGTTTTTCTTTTTCTTCTTGCATAGTGTAATCAGATTTGTTTAAATCAGCCTTCGTTTGCCTTACGATTCCTCAGGCTGCATCCTGTGTGTGCTCAAGGAGAGGTGTGTAATGAAGAGAGTGCGCATGTGTTTGTGTGTGTGTGCGTGCAGAGGGTACAGTTCTGCTTATTCATGCTTTTTCATACAGGACAGGTGTGTTTCCTCACCCCAGCTCTGCAAACATTGAAGGAGAAAGTGCACACACACGCATTTGGCGTCTGGGTGGGGCAAAGAGCAATAACGTAACTGGCACTTTATCTTCATGTAAACATGACAGCGGCAATAGCTTGATGCACCTCTCATTTTCTCTATTAAAAAACTGAGACTGCTTTTTCCACAACCTTTCTTGCTGCATCACATTCTCTATTCCTATAGCATTAATGGTGGTATAGAAAAACAACAACAACAACAGTGCACTATATCCAAATCAGAGAGTGAGAGGGAACAGCCTGGCAATCGTCATTATCATTAGTGGTCTAATTATCATCTGCCTCCTCCTCATCATAATCATCTTCACAGCCATATTCACCAATAATGGCTTTTATATCACAGTTGTAATCACTCACACGAACCATCATCATCCTCATCCTCACCATCATCATTATCATCAATGATATTAATAATGCTTATAATGCTATGATGATAACGATAATAATGACAACTACAACAACATGATGCTGATACACGAACACACACACACACACACACACACACACACACACACACACACACACACACACACACACACACACACACACACACACCAAACACTCCTGGGGTTTGCCCTCTCCCACGCTGACACAGAGGGATGCCTGGCTCTGAATCACACACACTCACCCCTCTTTATTTATTTTTTTCATAATTGTCTTCCACAATCATGTATCAGCACCCAGGGGAGCAAATGATGAGAGTTGACAAGTTAGAGGGAGGAAAGGATGGAGGGAAGAGAATCACAGGGAGAGAACAAGAGTGGTGAGACATGGAATGAGGCGGGTGGAGTAGGTGGGCTGTGCAGGGTTGACAGGTCGTTGGGTTTACTCTGAGTGGGCAGCCAGTACAGTGTATACACGCTCGACGAAACAACTTCACAAACACTTAGTGTTTGTGTACCTGTGTTTTGTCTCCCTCTGTACCTGATTTTTCTAAACTCTCTTTCACCCACCTCGCTCCTTGCATCATCTGTTTAGTTTACTGAATTAAGGCATAACCAAATTACCCACACATATATTGAGCAGGTCGTACGTCTTCATTCTGTCCTGGACGTCTTTTGCTCCCTTCACTTTTCCTCTTTCACCTTTCACATTTGTTTTCCCTTCTTTCTCCAACCACTGCACTGTTTCTGTTGCCTGTGGATACAATGCATCCATTGTTCTCCCTGCTTTTCTATCTACATGTGCGCTTGGACACAGACTTTAAATTTGAGACCTTATGGATACTGGTAATCTCTTTTAAAAGATATTGGACACAGTTCATATTCATATTCTTTTTATAGACGAATCATACTGAAGACTTTATGTGTTTTTGTTGATCCGATGTGGTGAGTCCATGTTGAAGAGTCAGAGACAAGCCTGTAATTAATAGAAAGAACTGTGTCTCCAGAAAAAAACATATAGTGTCTCCATGCTGCCCCTGTGGTGTGTCCATAAGTGTCCATAAGCCACAACATTCAAATTTGTCATTTACATGTATTTAGCCAAATGTCCTCTGTTATCTTCCTCCTGACCACGTTCATGCGTAGATCATAGTAGATGATGAGAGAATTTTCATTTTTTGGTGAACTATCCCTTTAATAGATTGTCATTGCATTTGCTGTGTCAGCTCTGCAGCAGATGACTCAACAATCTCAAATCACATTTGAACAGTTAATGAGCTTGTCTCTGACCCACTGATTTTTCCACTGGACCTCCCATGCTCTGTTTTCTTTCTCACAGTGATTTAAACTTTTCATTCTTTATTGAATTAAAGTTGTTATATAGTTATAGTATAGTATATTATAAGTTATTATACCATAATATAAAATAACATTGTTACTAGTAAAAGTCCTGCAATCAAAATTATTATCTAAAAATGGCTGATGAAAGTATTAATAGGAAAATGCAAGTAAAAGAAGTCATTCCACTGAAAGTGTTATAATATTATAGATGAGTATTATTCATGTATTAAAATGTATGTTGTAATTTTTGTATTGTAAGCTTTATACACCCCTGTGGCCACTTAGATAGAGATATATATGGATACACCTGTACAGTCTAATACAGAACTGATAATATCAATGTACCTTTACAGAGATCATACCAGTCAAATTATATTAACATCTTCAGAAATGTTTGAATTCATTTACTCGTTAATTAATGAGGTTTAAGTTGATATATCATTCAGTCCAGTATTACAGCAGCAACTATCCATTCATTAGCCTATGCTAAACCAAGTCATATACTTCAACCATTCACAGCTATGGTCAATTTGGAGTCTCCAATTATCTGCATGTCTTTGGACTGTGAGAGAAAGACTTGCTGACTAGTTTTATTTAAAGCCCTCACTCCAACTGTGGGTGTGAAAGTGTTTGTGTATGATTTAGCTCTGTGACGCTTTTGCAACCAGTTACATATTTTTGTGCATTTCACAAAGCTCAGGTGGGAACACAGATTTGTCGACTGTGTTAGTTCCTTGATCAATGATGTGACAACACACACACACACAGTTGACATCGGACACACTTGTGTAGTCAGACCGGTTAAAAACAACATGACTTGGTCTCCGTGAACAGAAATGACATGTTTGTTTGTATAGAGCAGGGACGTGTGTTCGATCACGAGACACATGTGGGGCCACCTTTTTATGCCAGGTGTGAACACACACACTCAGAGCTGTCCACTTGTGATCAGATCACAAAAACCACATGTTAATACCAGGTATGTATTAACTGTAACATGTGGCTTTATTTGGCCTATGTGACCTTCTGCTTACCAGGATATTGGAGTGTATACTTTCACACTTTACACTTGGCTGCAAGTTTACAAGTGACTGAGCCATCTCATCTCTGAGTATGAATAACTGGAGTCTAACGCACATTTTTAGATTTCTCTCCAGAGTATGAATCAATGTCTGACAGCAAAATCATGACTCATTCTACCTCTTAAATAGAACCATAATTAGCTCCTGTGATTTCCTGGATTAATATATAATAATAATAATAATATATTAATGAGGTTATACTCATGCCCTGGATCACATCCAGACATTTAAAGGTTCCTATTCTGTTGTTTAGTCATAAACATTCAATCTGTATTTTCCTGCTCCCTGCATCCATTCTACATCTACTTGTTCTCTCTAAGGGTTTTTGTGTTGTGGTGTCTTCACTCGTCTTTATTCCATCGTGTGGCTGTCGTGAAGCCCTGTGACTCTGCCTTCGTCTTAGGGCCTTATAAATAAAGTTGATTTAAACAACTGTGGCACAGCAGTGAGTGCACATATAGCTATAAAGCACATAGTAACATTGGGTCCCATGCAGCATGTTTGTTTTCTTATCCTAAATTTGTCTTGCATTTGTTCGTACAGTGAATTCGTACAAACATGCCACATGAGATTCAACAAACCCAAACAGAGAAGTGAATAAATAACTTGCGTGAATATGATAAATGCCATCTGCAAGAAAACTCAAAACATGAGAAATTTGCTACAGGTTCTTTTAAATAGCTCATTTGCACAATTTGTTTTGTATGAGCAGTTCTTGCATGAGGCCTATTGTTTGAACCTGTCATGTTCGACTCAGAAATCATGAAACAACATGTCTTGAACAACTGGATTCAAAATGGGTCAATTAAGAGTTCTAGTAATTTCTGGTCCCAGAGCAATTAACTTAATTTGGGTCTTTACCTTAAAGCATTTTTCTGAAGTGGGGACTTTTTGTGAGTCCTCCATCCTCACAGTTACGCTTTCTTCCCTTTAGTATGACATCATTCCCCAGCATCATCTGACACTTTCTCAGAAGAAATAAAGGAAATGCTCTTCATGATGCATTTGCTCAACATGACTATTTGACAGAGATGTTCCTTAAGTGTATGTCTGCTAAATCAGTAAAACTTTAGTCTCTGGGTTTTCCAACCATCCAACCATCAATTAATAACTAAATACATGTGATCGTCAGTTTGTGTGAAGAGGGACAGAAGCAGTTTTCAGACACGACCTTCAAGTCTGTGGTTTTCTGCACAGACGTGTTCACAACAGCAACATATCCTCTTTTCAGGTGAGAGGTGGAGCAGCTGGGTGCAGCAGACAGAGACAGGAAGTGACGTCTTAACTTTGCTGCATAGATCGCCTGATATTAACTGCAGCAAACTGACACTGTCGTCAGCTGCCACCACCACAAACTCCCTTGAATATTTGTCTGCGTCTTCTACGTGTGTGACACCTTTTTTTCTGATGCCGACATCTCACACAGTGGAAACAGATGACCAATAGCAACAGAGTAGGCTTTTGGCCAATCAGAGCAGACTGGGCTTTATAGGGAGGAGGGACTTAAAGAGACAGGAGCTAAAACCAGGCAAGAGGAGCTGCAGCAATGGACAGTTTGAGGAAAGTGATGTGTTTTCTAAACATTAGAGCATGTAAACCTTTTCAAGTGAAACTGAATATGAGCATATGTCTCCTTTAAGTTTTTCTGATTCATATCTGAAGGAGCTCTACAGATTCAGTTGCAAGTGCACATGTTCTATTGCTCCTAATGTGCACCACACAATATATTTCACGAGCTTTTGGTATGGATGTGACTGAGAGGAGACCTCCTGTCTAAACAGCTGTAAAGCCCAGTGTAGTGTGAAGATGGTGATCATCTTCTTAAATTAAGCCTGCGAGGAAAACACAGGAAACACAATGGTACAGGCTGAGCTTGAAACCTATTAGACTGATTTGTGATGGGAGTTAAAATCATCTGGGACAGACGAGCTCCATCCATTTCTTTCTCGTTTACTCTTCTTCTCTTACTCTTTTTTTTTTTTCTGCTGCTCCTCTAGCCGCTCACATGCTCTTAATGTTTGTGTTTCTAAATCTCCATAGCTTTGTCCCATCATGTCTTTATCTCTCTGTGACTGTCCCTCCTCTCCCACCTTGTTGTTATTATTAAGACTCCTGTTACTATTAAATCCCCCTGATAATTGTAACTGTAGTAACAACTTGACTCCGTGGCTGCAGACCGCTCTTTACATGGCCCATATGTGCACTGCCATCTACTTCAACCCTGGCATAGCCATGGGTCCCAGTGGTTTCATTAGTAAGTTGTGTGACACACCTACACAAGACTAGTTCCACATCAACATGTATGGATATAAACAGCTAACTCCACCTAGAGTTAAAATATATCACCATACTTTATCTTAGATTTCTAAGTAGACTTTTGGATCCAAACTTGCCAGCCTATTTCCACCTATTTTTAGATATGTTTCATTGAATCTGGGTTGCAGCCAAAAATGGTTCAGTCTCATTTCTAGTTGTAAACTGTACATATCCTAATCCCTTTGTCCAAAAAAGCAGGGGACCTATCGCTGTGTGAGCAGCCAGACCCTCAGCTTCCCCTTCACTCCCACAATTGTGTGTGCCTGTGTGTTTGTCTCTGACCTGTTCTGAATGTGTTGTTTTCCATTTAAGAGCTCAGGTCTAGTAATGGCTCATCTGTGGTCCATGGCCTGCCTCTGGAACATCTTCTCCCTCTCTCTCCCTCTTTCACACACAAACACACACAGACACACACGCACACACACACACACACGTTTTGTACAGCTATCTTAGTGAGGACACTCATTGGCATAATGCATTCCCCAGCCCCTTACCCTAACACTAACCATCCAAAGTAAATGTCAAACCCTAACCCTTAACCTAACCTACACCTAATTCTAACCCTAACCCTAAAACCAAGTCTTGATCCCCAACCGATTAAAGGGGGTCACAAAGTGAGGACCGGCCAAAATGTCCTCACTTTGACAAAAATGTCCTCACCCCGTGGGTTAAAGACTAAAACTGGTCCTCACAAAGATAGCTGTACAAACACACACTCACACAAGCTCACAACCTGTCTTTTCTCTGCTCTCAGACACTGACACTCTCCAGCCATCTGATCTGTCATTCACACGTCACTGTCCTATCCTGAGTATGTGCAGGATCCTTCCACACTTATAATTACATACATCTTCTAAATTCATTTATGTGTGCTGCATATCAGATCACCAGCAGCAGGTTTTTTTTTTGTTTACTTTTACCTTTGTAAGCATGAATACCAGCAAACTCTGTAGTTCTCCTCAACACTGGCACAGTACTTTACTCTGAACTTAAGGGATGCAGCATCATTAAAATGTAATGGATTTTCCTGCTGCATAGCCTGAATTGGTTATATGATAAATATATATTCAGCAAAATAGTCAAGTCCATAATTCAGCTGTGTTGGCGCTTTGTAGTTTCTTCTTTATTGCCTGACCAAAACCTGTGTCTCTCTCTGTCTCTCAGTGTCGGATGGTGTGCAAGGACGTATCAGCTGAGACCATGTACGACGTGCTCCATGACATCGAATACAGACGGAAATGGGACACAAACGTCGTAGAGACTTTCGACATCGGGAAACTCACGGTCAATGCGGATGTCGGTTACTACTCATGTATGTGACACACTCACAACATATGCTGCAGAAACTGTTTACAGCAAGCATCTGCACTCATTTGTCACTAATTTCATTTGGAACTGTGAAGGGAAGCAGATACACACAAGTGCACATTGATCTACAATGGGGAGTTCACCAGATTTATATTGTTTATTTACAGGGAAGTGCCCAAATCCTCTTCGGAACCGTGATGTCATCACACTTCGTTCCTGGCTTCCAATAGGGAAAGATTATATCATCATGAACTACTCCGTCAAACATGTTGTGAGTATATGCACACACAGACACACCCACACGTTACACATACTCCACTGGGAATTCATTCAGCAATTCAGGAAACTATAACTCATGTGCATGCGTATTCAAAGGTGCATTGTGAAAGAATTTTAAAACTAGAATGGTATTCAGAAAAGTGCATACCTCCACCAAGGCCCAAAAGATCCACAAATTATTTCTTGGGAAAACGGTGAAAATGTAAAAAACACAAACGAACATGCAATTTTGAAGGAAAGTACAAATAATTCCCCTGATCCACATTGACACCAGTATTAAACTGGTCTTCTGCCAAGTTTCACAGAAATACATTCAGTAAATTTGATTTTATCTTGCTTACAACCAAACCAACCAAAAAATGGATAGGGGTGGAAACTCAACCTCCTTGGTGGATGGAATGCACATTGGGTTAACTGACATGAACTTTTATGCAGTTTAGCTTAAGGGCGTTGTGCTGCACTTTGGAAAGGTAGCAAAACAAAACTGTGTGCATTAGCCATTTAACAGGCTGCTCATCTGGAACCAGTGCTTCCAGGCAGGAACTGGAGAAACAATTTGGCCCCTTCCCAGAGTCTTAATGTACCTCCTGCACTTGACTCATCTACCTGGGCAAATGATAAATGTACTTTGGCTTGCAATGCTTTATTATGTGTTGGAATATTTAATGTAATTCATTTGAATATATTTGCATTTTTACCTCAGCTTACATTCATGCTCTTTAAGAACTTGAGTAACTTCACTGACAAAGGCCAGTAAGAGAAAACAAACACTGTGACCATGTGAGTGACTTTCATTTTGAATCAGTCCTGAAATCCTGCATTTAGTTTGGCTCCATGTGTTTGTTGTCCATTTTTCTAAGCTTGTACTCATCTCTCCAGGGCTACAACAACTGATTATCTCCACTATTGACTAATCTGCAGATCAATTGATTGTCTGGTCTTGACAATGTCATAAAACAGTGAAAATGCATTTCACAGTGTTGTGAACAGCATTTGCTTTGTAAAACCAAAGGATATTCAATTCACTATCACTAAGACAAAGTAAAACTGCAAGTCCAGACTGAGATATATGATAAATCAAATATCAAAATAATTGCAGATTGATTTTCTAAGAGCAATACGCTAATCAAGTAACTGTTTTAGCTCTTCCTCTCTCACTCTGTCCTCCCGTCTTCTATCGCTCCTGTTATTTCATGTCTCATTTTCTTTTTCTGCTCTGTCTGTCTAGCTTTTCTGTCAGTCTTTTTTTCCTCCTTTTCTGTCTCTCCTTCCTCAATCCCATTTTCCCTCACTAAAATCATGTTTACAGAAGGATAAGAGCTCTCATGTGACTGTTGGCGGTTGACTTCCGTCTCGCCTTCCGCATTCCTGCATCAATAAGTGGTTACGAACATAATAGAGAGTGTGTGAGTGTGAGTGTGTGAGTGTGTGTGTGTGGAGTTGTGTGCAGGTTGTGACGTCCATACATGTGTGCATGACTGTGTGTGATTAGCCAAGGTCACCCTTGATAGTCAGCAGTATCTGAGAGTTTGACTTGTGAAGTAGCTTAAGAGGATACTCAGTGGAGTGTTGAGTTTGTGCATCCGCTGCCAGGACTCAGCCCACTTGTGCAGTATCTGATTTTACATTCTACAAGCTCTCGTCCAGGATTATTTTTCAATCATACATTTTGAACAGTTCGACAGGTTAGAAAATGTACCTTAGGACCCAGCTGCCATTGTATCTCTAGTTTGCTCCACTGCAAATCTCCCGTTCTACAATGGTCAGATTGTTATGGTCTAATTAATACTTGCAGGAGAGGCTTATATGTTTATGTAAGTGCTACAGCCAACCACTGCTCTATCAGCTTACCTATTGAGTACTTTCTTTAAGCCACAGTGACAGCATGGCTGCAGAGATGCAATGCCACCACTGGTCCACCACTTTGGTGCAGTCTGAAATATTACAACTACCGGGTGGATGATTACATTTTGTTTAGCCAGTCATGGTCAACAGAGGCCTGTAGTCTTTGGTGAACTCTTCCTCAAAACAAAATCAAGTTTAAGTAATTTTACCTGCCAAATGCATGTTGGCATGCTAAGCTATGGTGAACAGCATAGACATTACATGGACCTGCAAAACAGCGTTATGCTAGCATTGTCATTTTGCGCATGTTGGGTATACAAACAATACCTCTGCTTTGCTAAGCCAAGTGTAATGCTAAGTTTCAAGAAAGCTGCAAAACATTCACAGAAACTGTCCTACAATGAAACCTAGTGGTTAAGAAGTGTGGGTACCTCAGCTGTGAGTCAAATAACAGGAAAAGATAAAACAGTTATCTGATGTTCTCCTCTGATAACAGATCGTTAGCTGACTGCTGCTCTGTGGGCTGTGTGCCTGTCCCAATTAGCACAGGCTAACCAGTATTGCACTTTACAATCATGAATAATATTCTTAGAAGCGTACTCAAATGAGCTGGCTGTGGGGAATAGTGGGCTAACGCTGGCCTGTGCTGCTGTGTAATTCACTGGGTTTAGTGTAGACTGGATTTGCATTAGAAATATGATTGTGAAGCAGAAAATCAGCTTGACCTGCAGCTTAAAAACAGCACAAAAAGCACCCTTGAATTCCAGTGCTGACTCTGCACACCCTTTATATTATTTGATAAATGTTCACACAGAGCTCAAGACAAAGTTCTGAGGATTGTGTAGGTTACATGAAGCAGATATTAAAATAAGGCTATTGTTATGCAGCAGTGACTTGGGCTTGAGGGTGAATGTGTGTATTATTTGCATTCACTGATGGATTACCTTAGCTGTAGTGTGTGAAAGCCAATAAATAAATTGAATAGGCAAATTAGCTGGCAATGTGTAATAAGCAGAAATTAAGATTATTCAGCGTTCTGATCAAGGACACGTTTGAGAACCAGGTTGTTGGTAGATTCAATGCGCAAGGATGATGAATTATGTGTTTGTGTGTTGTCTCTACAGAAATACCCTCCGAAAAAGGACATGGTGAGAGCTGTGTCCATTCAGACTGGCTACATGATCCAGAGCCAGGGGCCCAACCACTGTACCCTCACATACATGGCCCACATAGATCCACGAGGTAATAAACACACACGCACACACACACACACACTTTTCTCCCATTGGCATAATGCATTCCTTTGAATTTGTATAACCGGCCAAAGTATCCTCACAAAGTCAAAATATTAAAAATTGGCCCTCATAACTATAGACACACACACACACACACACACACACACACACACACACACACACACACACACACACACACACACACACACACACACACACACACACACACACAGTAATCAGCACACAAGGACAAACTCAGACTACAATCACAGAAAGGCTGAAACACACACACTCAGGTGCTTGACGCATGCTCAAACTTCTAATGAATGATTCATTCCTCTGCCTTTATGTCAAAATGAGTTGTCATAGTAACCATATGAAGGACTCTCTCATTCTTTTTGGTCTCATTTTCTATTCATTAATCCTCTTCTGTTGTTCTCCCTTTAATTCCCTTCACTGTCATTCTTTTGCATGCGAGTGCTTGTTGTGCAAATTTCTTTAATCGCTGGTTTGTAAGGTGTGCGTATTCTTATGCATTTTTGTGTGTGTGTGAGTGTGAAGTTTGTTCAATGCTTCACCTTGATCCTCAATGACATGACATGCAATAAAGCAGCCTTTCAATCCCTCTTTTATATCTCCTCCATTCTCCTCCATTTTCCTCTTCCTGTCTTACTTCTATTCTCTCTAATTCCCTCTCTCTCTTTCTCTTCTTCTGCTCACTCTGTCTCTTTTTGCAGGTTCATTACCCAAGTGGGTTGTCAACAAGTCTTCTCACTACCTTGCTCCTCGCGTAAGTAATTTGCCGATCGACGCATGTTCTGAGTGTTTTGTGTGTTTGTCGATGTGTTAATCCACAGACACTGCGTTGAGGTTATACACAGCACAGAGGCTGCCAAAATGACAAACATGCAGAGCTTAAATGCTTGTTAAATGTACACTCACACATTCCACACATACAGGTTACTGCATTTATCTGCTGTTTCAGGGTGTGTGCGCATTTGTTGAAATAGGGCGAAGACTCTCCTGAGACTCTCCCAGGATGCCATCTGCATCCTGGGAAGGAGGAATCCCTTGACAATCAAGTTAAAAAATAGAAGCTCAGCGAGATGTATAAATCCCACTGAACATAACCATGCTAGTGATACAATACAATACATAGACTGTATATTGGCCAAAGCATCTTGATCGCCACCTGGTGGCTAGCTGCAGTATCTCTTAAACCCTGACCCCTCCATGTCAGCAGAAATGACAAACAAAAGTACTTATTAACTAAAATTTCCCTCCTGATATTTCTCTTTGTTCATTTTTCTCAATGTGACATTTTTATAACTTTATGATTTTATGATGTCCTTTTTATCTCCTGTGAACCCGTCACCCATCCATCTATAGACTATTTCTGTTCAACTCTGTTGAGTCTATAGTTCAATCCACCTCATGTCAGACAAATTATGGTGATCACTGCCATTATTTCTTCTATTAAATCTATAACAAAATAAACTGATTGATCTTACTTTTATTCCCTCTAGGCAATGAAGAAGATCAACAAAGCCTGTTTGAAGTATTCAGAGTGGAAACAGAAACACAACCCTGGGTTTAAGCCCTGGCTCTACCCTGAGCAGACTACATTACCCAGCATCCCACTCTCTGACCTCAGCATCCAGCATGCCGAGAGCCTGGAGAATATTGATGAGAGTTCACTGGCTGAGACTCAAGATAGAGAAGACAGCGACTAACAGACACACACACACACACACACACACACACACACACACACACACACACACACACACACACACACACACACACACACACACAAACACACACACACACACACACACAAATAAATATATTTGCATACGCAGACATCACATCGCAGAGTCACATGTATGTAAGCACTCATGTACACAGACCAACTCATACTTCACCAACTTAATCCCATGCTTGCATTAATAATATATGAACACACACATATACAATCATGCATCATAGATGCACTTACATATACAAACCTACCCACCAACCCACTCAAAAGAGGCTGCAATACTTGGTATTTCTCTATCAACATTTTATAATCAGGACCTATGCAGATTATCAGAGTAAAAATACTGTATATTTTCATTAAGATTCACTGATGTAATTTAAAATATGAACAATGGATTTCAAAATTCTACTTTTCTCCTGGGAAAACACTCGCGCAACCCGTAATGTTGATGTATACAGTAAGAACATACTTATATAGACACATGGACACACACACTGTTCGTTGAAACTACATTTATGCATTCAGACTTGCCCATGTTGTCTCTCTGTCACTCGTTATGTTTCTCTGTCACATTTTGTAAGCACATGATAAATATGCAGGTGTGAAGAAGGCAGCTGAAACACCAAACTCTAACCTGCAACACCCCCACCTCACACACTCACACACACACACACACACACACACACACACACACACACATATAAATATACAGATTATACACTCACACGTACTGTCTGCTCCTCTATTTGAGAGATGTATGAATGTATGTAGAGTTTAAAGATTAAATACAGATTCCTACGAAAGTTTTCAAATTTCACTGTTGGTCTGAGTATTTTTTGTTTGTGTGTGTGTGTGTGTGTGTGTGTGTGTGTTTCACATGTGTCTGATGGCAAGTTTGCATGGTTATCATGTTGCTGATGCTAAAATAGGTGGGAAGGTTCATGTACCTGATTAATGGTTGATCTCTCATTCACACAGACAATCGTTGATAATGGGTTACAGTACAAAACCATTGATTTTAAATCAGGGAAAAGGGGACTATGACGTGCAACCTATTGATTGAATAGTTTTAACTCACTAGAAAGTGTGCATGTGTGTTTGTTTGGTTTTAGTTACCCATGCGCTCATGCATGTGTCATATGTGCACATGCAGTGGCCTTGATCAGAATTAGGAATCCCCTAATCTGTTGGCATGGCAACTCTGACATCGACTCAGCACTAAAGAGAGACACAGATGAGGCCGTGCATGTCACAGTGGAAGGGACCTATTGCAATGTGTGCGGCCCATCTTCCATATGTAGAATAAGAGTGAGGGAACACAAATAGTAAATGCAGTATGTTCCCAGCAGCCACAATTTCTGTTTTCCTGTGATGAGTTAATTGGTCTTGCATGACACACACACACTCAGAAACTGCAATGTGGATAGACACTATGACTGAAAGCTGCAACACATTAAATGCAGAGAAGCTGAAGAAAACTGACCAGAAAGCTTTCAGTCTGCCTCAGTAAGAGGAGCATATTTTATCACTGCACATTCAACGTTATGGCTTGAAATGATTTTTCCATGTTCTCCTCTCTGCCTTTTCCCTTCCTCCCCTGCATTTGCACCATCTAATAAAGAATGAATGATGCAGGAAAGTGTATGTGAGAGATACACAAAGGCACGAGGTGTATGCAGGCTCTGGGGCTTCTTCCAGCTGTATTGACCGATTGTCTCTTTGCCTTTGGATATAACCATCAATCCATCCTCAGTGTCTTAATGAGGCTTCACTCTCGGCCATCATCATTTTGTGTGTGTGTGTGTGTGTGTGTGTGTGTGAGTGTGTGTGTGTGTGTGTGTGTGTGTGTCCCAGTGGCATCCCTATATTGCCTCCTACCTGCCCCCGCAGCAGGAGGAGACATGCACCCGGCATGACAGCCAACATCCCTCTGCATGGGTTTTCTGCATGTGTCACACTGCCACCCCCACAGTAACCCGGCCCACCAGGGCTGAAAGCCTGGTGATGACTCATCACCACCCCACCTCCTCCACACTCTCCTCTCCCCTCCCTCCATCTTCTGTGTTCTCCCCCGTCTCTGTTTCTGCCCCTATATTATCTGCTCTTCATCCTCTCCTCGATTTCTCTCCCTGGCTTCGTTCTCTACCCCTCCCTGTTCCAATCTCTTTATCATCATCCATTCTTCATCCACTCCTCTTCCAGGACCTGTCGTCTTCTGTGCTTAATTACTCTTTTCCTTTCCCCTCCATCTTCTCTCTTCCTCTTCCCCACTCTTCCTTTTCCCTTCTCTCCATCTAAACCATTTGTTCTTCCTCATTTGTTCCCCCCCCTGACTCCGTTTTGTCTCCTCAGCAGTCTCTGCCTTGCTCATTTATTGCTCCTTTTGTTTTCTG
Organism: Paralichthys olivaceus; assembly: GCF_024713975.1. NCBI lineage: Eukaryota > Metazoa > Chordata > Actinopteri > Pleuronectiformes > Paralichthyidae > Paralichthys > Paralichthys olivaceus. The sequence continues at coordinate 12,160,229 of NC_091103.1, read as the reverse complement.
GGCTATTTCATTGACCTCTCTTAAAACTTTTACTCCTTAATTACACCTTTAATCCCCCCCCCCTTCTCTCAACTATACTTCTTCTTCCCTGTAATTACTTTTAGCTCTGACTCCCTTCCTCCAGCTCCTTTCCCCAAACTAATCTCCGGAGCCCAGTGCCTGATCTTTACTCAGAAGTAAAATGGATAACCGTGCTGCCAAGTCACTATTGGTCATACAAGCTGCCCATTTATTTACAGGACCCCTGACTGCAACATTGAATCATATATATCAAACTTATATGCTTTTTTTCATTCATGTAAACTCCCAAATGGGATATAGTGGTTCATAAATGTTAAAGTCTTCTGGTAAATCATGATTTACAGTATTACTCTGGGGTCATGGCTGGTCTGCATTAAATCCAAGTTGCAGTCTTTCTTTATGATTGCAGCCAAAGATATCTTTAATAATTGAAGGGCCATTTAACACTCTCTTTCTACTATAAATGCGGTTTTCTCTTTAATATTTCGTGCTTTATTATCATGATGCTTTTTGAAATGCATCTACAAGGCCCAATAGGTTGAGGGTGAATGATGCCCTCTTCTGGTTTTAATGGGACCCTACAACTAAGAAATCAGCAGCAGCGGTGCCACATCACTGCCACCTCCACAGATAGCAAAATGATTTATATTCATAGTCACAGTGATGACTAGATTGTTCTCAAGGTTATACTTGTTCACACCACCTGTTGGGCTCATTGACTGGACAGGAAGTCATTCATCAGCTTATATATTCCAGTATCAAGAGTGCAACAACATGGGATTTTCGCCCAATGAGCCTCTTTTCAAATCTTAGAATATATTAGTACAAGTATAATAGTGCATACTGTCAGTAGACATATCATTTTGCACTGCTGGCCCTCTCTTTTTAGAAATTATAGATACATATGTACATATTCTGTATACATATATCATATTTACAGCTTTTGTTGTATCCTCAGGATATGTAAAGGATCTTAAAAATAACTCCACAAAGCAAAACTTTTATTTGAGATTTTTATTTTATATTTTCTTGCCTGCCCCATATACATTACTTGGTTGAGAGATAAAAATAAATATGATAAACTTGACTTGGCTAAAAGAAATTTAAGAAATGTAGCAAAGTGTTTTACATACAATATAGATACAAATAAAAACATGTTACTGTAATAAAATAAAAACAATTCATAAAAAACAACAGATTTTAAGCCACACAAGAACATATTATAATGATTAAAGCTCAGTAGTGCAGGCAAGTCTAGTTAATGGCTGAAGTAAAGAGCAATGTTTAAGTTTTCTTTTAACGACGTTTACTGAACTAGCATCTCTGATACAGTATCTAGCAGCAATCTGTTCTACAACTTTGTGGCCAACTACAATGGACGTCTGTGGCTGAGGGGTAGAGCGGTCCTCCTTCAACCAGAAAGAAGGCAGTTCAATCCCCAATCTTCCCCATCTGCATGCCGAAGTGTCCTTGGGCAAGATGCTGAACCCCGAATTGGCCCTCATAGAACAAAAAAGTGCTGTGTTCTCTCCTCTTGGTTCTCTCTATTGTTTTCTTTGGGAGGCCTCTACAAAGTGCATTGCAGTCATCCAGTCAGCTAGAAATGAAGGCATGAATCAGCTTTACAGCATCTGTCTGATTTATAAATGGCAAAACCTTTTCTATGTTTCTATGGTGGAAAGATTTGTCATGGTCAATAGTCAAAAGCAACACTCGGGAACTGAGGAACTGGAAACTTTGTTTTCACTTACATGATTACTTTAGTGCAGTTTCAAGTGCTGTGATGGGCTCTTAAACTAAGACTGAAAGTCCTTCATGATGTTGTTCTCTTTAAAGGAGTTTATTTGCAGTGGAACGATGCATCAACAGTATCAACATTTCAAGTATGTTACATATTTACAAACCACTTTCTTTAAAAAGTTGGATGGACTTAAAAGTTGCAACAGGCACATCTCATTGAAAACACTTGACATGAGCTGTGAGTGAGTCAGAGGGATCAGTCAGTGGGATAACACGCACTTAAAGGGCATTTACATGAAAACAGTGCAGTCTTTTCCAGGGGTCACATGACGGCCGCACGGAAGCTTTTGCAAATTTGCCGCATCGGGTCAACAGAGTAGATCCGGAGAAATGCTACAAAATAAAACAACAACACCATTCAATGCCCGTGTGTGTACTTTACTTTGAAAGGCCACACCGGAAGTGTCACCTCTCATTGTCTCTACCTCCACACTTGAAGTGCTGGTTTTCAGCCGTGAGAAAAATACTCTCCAGTCCTCGGCGCCTCAGTTGTCGCCTTTAAATTCCGCCCACAAACTAAACCAACAGCGCGTTTCAGTGATCGGACAGTCGTACACCGCGGAGAACAGGAAGGTACGTGAACCGCAAGTCTTTGAAACTTTGTTTCCCCTGTAGAACTGTGGCAGACAGCGTTTAAACACCCAAGTGCCTCACACAGAGATTGCGTTGTCCTGGTTACATCTGTGTTAACTCGGCCGTGAGCTGGACGGAATAACGGTAGTTAGCTTACCCAACAAGAACAGGAAAACAAGAACGAGAACACACTTTAACCTGCCCAATCCACTTCTGCTTTTTAAAGTCCACTCAAGAGGACGAAGTATTTCCTCGGTGAGTGTGAACTTGCCGGAGGGGTTTTCTCTCCCTCTCTCCGGGGCTGTTGTTTATCCCCAGTGGAATTCATTCGTTTTGAAGCTGTTTCGCACGGATGGATCTGGATCTGGGTCTGGGTCTGGATCTGGATCTGATCTGACCATTGAATCAAGTCGTGTGAGTAACCATGGGGTCATCCAGCTGTTCCCCCACAACATCGCCTGGTCAGCAGGTGGTAACAGGTGGAATTCCAGGTCTGATGGAGGCTTCTTTACTTTAGTTCTCCTTCAGCCTTACACGACCTCACCCACACGACATATGTACTGAGTACATTTATAGATACGTGTGATCAGTAGTGAAACTGTGAAATTATAAAGATCGCTATCAGTGGAAACTGTTGTATTTTTTCCTTCTACATGTGCAATTATTCTTTTGTAATACTCATGTATTCTTTGTGGTGTACGGAGGAAGACTCTTTGCCTGGGGCTTAAAAAGCCTTAACATAGACCAGAATCTGATGTAGGATCATCTAGATTTATAAACTGGGGGCCGTAAAGGGGCCACATTCATGCAGAACTCCTGATTCAGTAAGGTGCCCATTTAAGTACCTACCTTGTTACTGTTACCTCTATAGCTTTGAGCAAAGCCACATTTACCAACTTGTCTTATATTCTAAAAAAAAACCCGACTACTGACAAAACCATGGGGCTTCAGCAGCCAATATGACTTTAGCTAGTCAAAACATACAACTGTGCAGCATGGTTACTAAAACAAAAATAGTTTTATCACTGCTGTATTAGAGAATTTAAGCAAGGCATGTGACTTACAAAGGTTATCATGATATAAACAAATAGAAATGCATTTAGAGCAATGATCAAACAATGCATGTGCCTTTTTAAAAAGCTTTGCCATTCACATAAAACATGAGAATGGCAGTCAGTAGAGCGCATACCTCTGTCAAGGTCCAACAATCCCATTAAATTCAATCAAGCCGCACCCAATTGCACACACGGATATCTGCCTGCTTTTATCACCATGATCCAATATTTTCAAGGAAATGAGTGAAAATGTAAAAAAACAATCTTGCAACGATAAAGAGAGTAATTAAATATTCCTGGATCTTTTTCCAGAACCACCCCAAAGTTTTATGAGCTCTCTCTTGGCCCATGTCCCATCCTTCCACATAGTTTCATGGAAATCTGTACAGCACAGAATTAGTGAAGTACCTTTCCTTTTTGTGTCTGTATAAAAGTTAATATATCCTTAGTTTACCCCATTGACGTTCATAATCTTAATTTCAATGGATTTTACTTTTTTACTTTTACAGAGGATGCACATTGCACTTTTCAAGCTACAGCTCAGTGAGCTCACGGCTTTGTCTGTCTCTTTTCTTTATCCTCCTTCCATCTCTTCTGTCTGTCTCCCTTTCTTTGTCTCCCTCTCTATTGTCTCACACACTCACATGATTACTTGCCACTGAATCACTCTGTAATGAGGTGGGAGAGAGGACATATGGAGCAGGATGAAGGTTGTGCAAGAAGTGAGTAACAGGAGGCTGTGACTAAGATTAAGACTTGTTAAGCAGAGGTTCTAAATTCTGCTTTAAGATCATACATCCTCGCGGAGAAAACGCTGTGTAGTGCTGTGTTATTCACTGACAGTTTTTAGGATTATTTGTAATCTTGTTTTATAGTTTCAGTATCTGAGGTGAGAGTTGGCTCGAACATTTGTTGATATACTGAAAGACAAAATATCAGGAGCCCCAGAACTTCATGACATATCGATGATAACAAGAAGCAATTGACTCTCTGTAAATGTGGTAGTTTATGGCGTATTGCTTTGGGAAACATCCTTCTGAGAAATGTTGAACCCCAGAGAGTCAGAGGCATGCACGTTTGAGTGAGTTTGTGTTTGTGTGGACACACATTGGCTTGTTCACATTGTGTGAATGTGTTTCATTACTGGCAGGACTGAGTCACTACTCAGTCCTAAAATTGAGAGTGGACTGAAAGCAGCAGTGTGTTGGGGGGTGGGTATGAGTCATGACCTCACGACCTCTGTGTGTGTGTGCACTGGTACTTCAATCGGTGTGAGGACCAGTTTCAGGCTTTATGGAGTGAGGACATTTTGGAAAGTGGGGGCATTTTGGTTGGTCCTCACAACCTCAAATGACGGTTTGTGGGTTCAGACGTGATTTCAGGGTTCAGGTCAGTAGGGTTGATTACAGTCCCAGCACGTCGATGCTGCACGCTCCTATGTGATCCCCAAATGTAAGGTACACAGAGAGGACATGTATAGAGACACACAGGGCTGATGCTATTTTCATGTACATGCCATTGTGTGCAATGTATTTCTTGTTATGTTTGCCTTCATTTCTTCTTGAAAGCTGAAAGAGCTCTGATGATTTTTTTCCCTTTCTTTAAAAGCATCAGTTTCATTTTCATATCCCCTGCCTGTTGCTTAGAGTAAGCCAATGACTGCTGAGGGTTTGAAATGTCCGGAAATGACAGCTGACAAGTCCAAATGACAATTCTTGACCTGTCTTGAAAGTAATGAAGAGTTATTTAAAACCTAACCAGTTAATGAAGTGTTTTACAAATACCAGTGAAAGTTTGTGAGACACATCCTTTTAATTGTTTTTGCATTATCTGAGAAGTCACCTATAGACTGCATTTAAAGATGGATTACATGTCAGCTTACATCTCACCATCTTATTTTAATTTGTTATTTGATTCTGTACAGGGTGAAACATCATGATTGATAGCTGAGACTCACTTATTATTGGTCTGGCACCTGTATTGGTGGGACTTTGTTACTGCAGCCTCACCCAATTATTACAAATGCACAGACTCTGACTCCAAATCACGTAAAAGCGTGAAAGAGTTGCCCCCGTGTCCAGGATATTTTATCTTAACTTTTTACAATGGTAGGAAGTAGAGACACATTGTCCATTTTTACATACAGTGTTTGTCAAAACTGAGTATTCTAACCTGACATTGGCTGCACTGATCATTGTAAAAGAGAGAAAATTGAACATGGCAAAATAAAAAGGGGATATGATGCCTTAAAAACAATTTCTATAGCACCCTGATCTTTTACTCTCAAACAAACACACACAAACACAAGCATATATATTATTAGGTGCGCACTTGTTTTAGAGTGTGTGTGACCAGTCTTGAACGGTGAACCCCCACCTAGTGTTTCCTTCTTGTCTGTGTGTGTATGTTTGTGTGTGTACGTACGTGTGCACGTGTGTACTTGCCTGGGCTACAGAACGACCCATTGTGCAGGCAGCACAGAGACCCTGTTATTGGCAGTTTTCTGTGGGAGGAGTGGGAGGGAGGGACGGACAGAGAAAGAGAGAGTGGAGATGAATTTCTACCACTTCTGTTTCTTAGTGCCACACGTACACACACACACACACACACACACACACACACACACACACACACACACACACACACACACACACACACACACACACACACACACACATACAGATTTAACTAGCTGGTCTCAGGATGTTTGACCAAGCACAAATTGTATTTTTAGCCTCAGCACTTTGGACCAGAAAAGCCCTTAATCAGCCCTTGTGTGTGAGTGGATATGTGAGTTTAGGTATTAGTTTAGGTATTAGTGATGTTGTGGAGACCTTAATCTGTTTGCAGAACACCATAAATCACTAATTACCGCAAAATGTCATAGTGAAGACAAGTTTTAAGGTTAAGTTTAGATCAACGTAAGAGTTAGGCAAGTACTAATTATGGCAAAGGTTAGAATAATGTTAGTTAGTGTGTGTGTGTGTGTGTGTGTGTGTGTGTGTGTGTGTGTGCGTGCATGTGTAACCAGACAGACTGTAATTCATCAGTATAAGTCTGTTTCTTAGTTCCTCATTTCAAAAATAGGAAATAGGAAATGCTGCTAGCTTTTGATCAGAGCATTTGAGCAACTTCACACTATGAATGCCTCAGTGGCTCTTTTTCAGGAAATGTTTGACAGGAAATACACTCATTTTAACACATTCACATACTGGTTAATAGTATTTCTTGGTCAGGACATTTGGGCTTATTCTGTGCTCCCTCATTTCCAGACAACGAAAACGGTAACTACTGTCAATATTTTCTTTTTTGCATGGGCCGCTGCTTGTCAGGTAGTTTATGTTCATGTGTGCATGTTCTGTGTATGAAACTAAGCCTGTCAGTTACAGTTTTTTGTATTATAACTAAATAAAATTACAAAAAAAGTTATTTTACGGTGATCCTGTATTAAATTTCATGTTAATGACAATAAAGATGACTTCTATCCTATTTACAAAAGGAAGGTCCCCTTAAGACAGTGTAAGCATACAATATAATCCTGCTTACAAACAAACAAACAAACAAACAAATTCAAACAAATCTTTGGCAGAGTTAATTGCGTAATTGCAGTCAAAACAGTCCAGCTACTGTACCTGGTGATACTTGATTTCCATGGCAAAAATTCTTACTGTTAGCATAGGAGTCCTCCTGTCATGTAATTAATTATAATAGTGAACCTGGTATAGAGCTGATTTTTAAAGAAATTTCAAACACATCTACATGTACTATATTTCAAATTTTTGTTTTGGCACTGACCATAATGAATGGAAGTCAATGCAGTGTGCTAACAAAGATAGCTTTGCAAACTGATTAGTGTGTGTGTGTGTTTAGGAAACACTGTATTTATGGCTGGGAAAGCAGCAGCTCAAGGCAGAGAGATAAAACACAGTGAATGCAGTAGGCGTTTAAATATTGATTTGACAGCAGCAAATTGCTTGGAGGTACAGTATTGTCTAAAGTTATTGAAATGTCAAAATTCATTTATGTGATCGCTTCAGTTTATTCATCACAGCTGTCCTCACTGAGCTGTTGCTTACTGTCAGGCAGAATTGCGTCATGTGAAGGCTCGGAGCTGGTGCTCTCTGCTATTTGTGAATTAAAGCCTAGGATAAAGTGACATGTGAAAACTTGAAAAGGAAATCCAGAGACTTGGACAGTTTGAACGCAATCATTATACATTTTTCATGTCCTAAGACATGCTGGATTTGAAAAATAAAACCTAGAGTGGATGGTATGTTAAGAGAGGATTGATGGAAAGGGTGGGTAGGCTTCGTGTGACGCTGACATTGAATCAGCTTATGCAGCATTCAAGTGTATGGTAGAGAGAAATGGGTGCCAATACGTGTTGTGTCAATGACACTTCCTCCAATGGTTGGTGTGGTTGTGCTAAATTCAAGTGCAGATTTTGTGATGGCTGCTCAGAAGAAATGCTCGAAGTAAAGAAATTGTAAACATTTTTTGGATTCATATATGTCCAGCCCTAGATGTGCATGTTTTCTGAATACACAATCCATAGTTAAAGCTTTGTATAGACACTAAAATGAGCTATTGAAAATGACAGGGCTCATCAAAATGACTAAACTGTGCTGGGATCTTACTGTCAAGACATTAACTTCCTCTTTTACTTCTCTTCTCACAAACACTGTTGTTTGTCTGTAAATTAGCAGGATAACGCAAGAACTATTGGAAGGATTAACATGAAACTTGGTGGACTGATGCGTTGGATCAGGAAAGAACCCCTTCAATTTTGGTAGGGATCCAATGAAATGGGCACATCCAGGAATTTTGTGTCAATTGTGTCATGTGTTTCCCACATGATTCATGCAATGTTGGTTGTGGGGGTGCATGTGCATGCACAGGGATGATGTTTCACACGCAACCTGCACAGACTATAGAGTGGAAGACAGGTTCTTGCCTGAGAAAGAGAACTACATTGCAATCCACTTACGGGTAAGCGCCCAGCTGCCACTGAAACTAGGATGTGTCTGCATGGAAGGTAAAAAAACGTTATGGGCGATAGCATAAGCATATAGAAAATAGTGCTGAGTTCACACTGTTAGTGCTTTTTTCTTTTTTTAGTTGTTCCTCTTGAAAACCTGTCTGAGAGTGTATGCATCACTTTTAACTTTTAACACTCTTAATGTTGATGTGTTTTTCTCTCTCTCACAGGTTGTGTAAACCATGATCTAAAGCTTTAAAGTCTGCATTTTCTCCGCCGACGTGGACCAGCCCTCACGCATGCCTCACTCACACACATCTATCATGTCTCAGTCTGAGTGTTGTTCAGATGTATGGGACTGGTTATGTGTACTTCGTCTGGAGCAATACTCTGAGGCATTTCATAATGCTGGGCTGGCAACAGTGCGGCAATGTCGCAACCTCACACCAGATCAGCTGGAGCGGATAGGCATCACCCTGCCGGGTCACCGGAGACGCATTCTGGCTAGCTTGAACAAAACACATGGTAATCGAGACACGCAATCTGACACACACGGTCAGCCTCTAATGTCTGAGAGGGATCAGCGATCTGAGGAAACAAGACATCCGAAAGTGTTACACAGAAAGACACCTGTACCTCTACCCGTGGAGGAAAAATCTATCCAAACAGAGAAAGGAGATGGAGAGACATTGAAACCTACTCCCAGAGAAAGAGAGAAACCAGTCCCTAAGGAGAGACAAGTGTCCAGAATGAAAGAGGAAAATGAAGAAGGAGGAGAGAAGAAGTCGGTTCCTGAGCAAAGACAAACAGCACCTAGACAAAGCAAAGAAGAAGAGGGGGACAGAGGGCTAGATGGAGAGAGGGAGAAACCTGTTCCTAAAGAGAGGACTAAATTTCGCTCTAGTGCTCCAGTGGACTGCCCCCATGGCCCCCGTGTCTCTCCTACTTCTGACACCCCTTTACCCCCTGTCCCTCCACGAAGCACCCCCAACTGCCCTCCACAGCGCTTTACGTCTGCCCTGTGCCCCTCACCTCCTGCTCAAACCCCTGTCTCCCCTAAACTAGACAGACATGATGTTAAAGCTCCAGCTGCACCGAGCGTTCCCGATTGTTCAACCCCCACCAGAACCCCTACCCATACTTCTTCACCAACACGGCCACAGACATTAGCCATTCAGCCAGCTGCCCAACATCTGGATGGAGGACGAAAAAGGTCATCTGTTTCTCCCATTGCTTCTCCCAGCCACAACAGAAATGTTCCTCCTCTCCCTCCAAAAGTGGGGGGAGCACCTAAAGGGCCTCCACCAATCCCGCAGAGGTGTCTTGCACAGTCTCCCAGAGCTCACAGGTAAGACTTTCAGTGAACTTATTACACATACAATGTTTTACTCATGGAGCTTTCAACATCAATACCAGCAAGAGCAGAGTGAAGGGGTGTGCAGCTCCTTTCCTATTTTTGTGCATTCAAAAATACTTTTCTTTCCTCTCACATTGATTTTATCCATCATTTTCAAATTATTTTTGGTGATGTTAGTCCCCTTCTTTCATGGTTTAAATTAGCCCGAACCTGTGCCTGTGTGCTCCCAAAGGTTGAGGGTTTTCACCTCTGCTCTGTGTAACTCTTAATAATATATTTTTATTTGAGGGTAGTTTATCAAATCAGAATGAAAAAGAGTAATGTAATTGATTGTCAGTTGTGTGTTTTAGAATTTGAATTGAGAAATATTCAGGAATCTCACCTTTGTTCCATTTCAGAGGATAGTGCTGCCCTCTATTGGACAAGATTGTAAAATGCATCACTTTTCAAATTTAAGTTAAAATTGTTTTTAATAATACAACTTTATCTCTATTGAACTTATACGAACAAGTTTACAAAGGGCTTTAGAAAATAAAATTACACAGAACAAAGCAAGACAAAAAAAGGAAGATAACTTAAAAGAAAAGCATTATACCAGTTAAAAATCCAGTATTCAAAATATTTCCAATAAAAATATGTGCAAGCAACGATTTAAAAACACTTAAGGTGCTGTTAATTGGTACTGATGTCAAACGCCTGGTCACTCTTACATAGTTACTTGCCCTGACTAGCCCTAACTATACTACCAAGTGTTGGTTAGAAGTTCTTAGAAACAGATATTGTTATTGACACTTCCTGAAATCAAAATTACATTGATACTGAAAAAGTGAAACACATGGACTGGTTGAGTGGACCTAAAACTCAGTGGCCTAGTTGAAAACACAAATATGTGAAGAAGTTAGTAAGGCTGTATGAAGTTTGTGTTGTAGTTGCATATGTCTGACCACTTGAGGGTGTGAACTGTTCATGTATGTATAGTTTTATGTGTGTTTAGTTTTAGCCTATTCTTAAAGGTCCAGTGTGTAAGATTTATGTGAAAGGCATCTATTGGCAGAAATTTAATGTAGAATAATCCTCGTGATGTTTTTACTAGTTTGTTTCATCTAAATTGTATGAATTGTAGTTTTCTTTACCCAAGAAAAGGCCCTTTATATTTAAATACTTTATATTTACATGAAGGGGACCCTCTCTATGGAGGCCGCCATGTTTTTGACATTAGTTCAGAATGGACAAACTAAACACCTTTTGAGTTTTTATGACAACTGAAGCTACCACAGGTTCTCTTTCATGTTTGGAAGGAGAGGGTGAGGTGAGGGGTGTTCAGCTGCAACATGCAACTTCAACACTAGATATCACAAAATTCTACACACTGTACCTTTGTAACTATTGTGTACACACATTGAATATGTTTCACTGCAGCATTGGGTTTGCCAGCCTTGCTTCAGGCTTTTTGACTTCTGTTATGAGTAACATGAGCATGCTCTGTGCCGCTTCTTTTTTTTTTTTTTTTTTCAAAAAGAGAAACTGGGTGTAGAAAGAAGGGAAGTTACAATGGAGAAGAACACAGAGTGGTTTAAAAAGCCTCCTCCTCATTAGCATCTTTGATATAGCAGAAAAAAGAGACTAAGAGATAAAAAAAAAAGTGATTTATTTTCAGGAACAACCTTCAGATTATATGTGAACAGCAAATAATCACATTCACTTGTTGCTCTGGTGTTTCCTCGTCAGTGCACTCTTTGCCTCCTCCCATTTCTAGGTTAACCTGTCATTTCCTCCTACTTTTTTTTCCTTCTCCCCTCTCTTCTGCGATGTGTGTTTGTGATTGTTGTAACATCACTGAAGCGGACTCCTTTTAAATATGTCGAGACAGGTAAGGCTGGTATCTACAAGTATCTACCACCCTCTACAAGTCTCTTCTCTGACTCTACTTGTTTTTTAGAAGGTGCTCAACCTCCTTCTCTCTTCACTCTGTTCTCTCTGTGTCAATGTTTCAAAAAAGGAAGCTTGCTTCACTGCAGTGATCATGTTTTCTGCTGTTGTGATGTGCTGCACTATTTTGATTTTACTATTATCTGTTAGGTGCTGTCAGTGAGACTTGTATCATGTTTACATGAGTTTATTTTACTTTTATCAGAGTAAGTGTAAGTTAGCTCTGTCCTAGGGCTGTACACGTCGGAGAACTGACACTGGTACTGACATTGGTGAGTTACTTGACTGTCTGTGAAGATAAAGTAAAATAAGATTTAGGTAAGGCATCCTTGGTGTGATTAATTGTCATTGAGGTCTTAACTGCTTTTTACTTTATTATTATCATTCCTTATTGTCAATTACATACTGACTCTTTCTATAGACAGTGTGGACTAAATTGGGCTTGCTCTGAAGTCACAAACTGCACTGTTGCAAGATGTGCCCCTCGTGCATTAACACCATTGCTCAAGGGGTAGCTGTTCTCGGTTGATCTTGGGGTAAAATGACTAATTTCCCAGAATTCTTACGTACACGTTGAGTGTGGGGGAGAAAGGAATAGTCATTGTTTCTTCAGTCTATGCTATCATCTGTAAGCTAGCAGAGAGCAAGTTATATATAGCAGGCCACTAGCTCTCTTCCTCTGAGAAGGAGGAACTGTATCAATAGGTTAGCTTCCTGTCTTTGTGGGTCTTCTGTATCCCTGTATTTTTAATGTATTTTTAAACAGAACTAAGTAATAACTTGGAATATTTATAGCTGTAAATTAAAGTTTAGAAGTCATTTAAGTCTACATTAGTCTACATCAGTCATCAAGTCATTTCATGTGGTGGAACATTTGAAATGTTTTGTTTGAATGCTGCTTTAAAGCCAGCATGTCAAATCTGAGCAATCTACAACCTGCTATCTTTAACAATAACAACACTATCAGGTTATTGAAGTTATAAAGTGAAGTACTTTAACCTCAATGCTCTGCCATTGTGAGAACTTTCACATACACGTCTTAAAGGTCCAGTGTGTAAGAAATTGAATGTAGAATAATCCTTATGATGTTTTCACCAAGTTGTTTCATCATAATTGTATGCATTGTAGTTTTCTTTACCCTAGAAAAGGCCATTTATATTTAAATACTCAAGTATTTACATTGAGGGGGTCCACTCTACGGAGGCTGCCATGTTTTTTACATTAGTCCAGACTGGCCAAACTAAACACCTATTGAGTTTTTATGACAACTGAAGCTACCACAGGTTCTTTTTCATGTTTTGAAGGAGAGGATGAGGTGAGGGGTGTTCAGCTGCAACATGCAACTTCAACACTAGATATCACAAAATTCTACACACTGAACCTTTAATGTTCCACTCTGAATTATCATTCAATTATATTCTCAACTGAAAGAATATTTTTTCTACTACTATTGGACTCAAGGTTGGAGCATATAATAACTACAAAAAGTAAGGATTTGTGTGGACACAGTGTCACATTGTGTCAAGCTTAAAATACTGTTTCGCAGTGTTTTGTTACTGATATCTTACGTTTTTTATTCAAAATGTTCACGGTTGAAATGAGAGGGAAATATACAGATGGAGTAATAAAGAGGAACTTTCTCAATCCTGAATGGACAGAAACCCTGCATGTTTGCTCACTCTTGACGTTCCCTGTCATCACACAAAACCACAATAATTAGTGTTGTTTTTTAGGGAGTTTTTTGCATGGCCAGATTTATGATGTTTCTTGGCTTGTCTGTTTGTCCATCTTTCTCATTCTGATGAATTCCATATCTCAGGAGCACTTCAGAGGAATTCCTTCAATTTTACCACAAACATTTACTTGGATTCAAAGGTGAACTAATTTCATTTTGTTTCTCAAAAATCGAGGTCACTGTGACCTCACAAAACCCATTATTGGAATATCTTAAGAAAACCTAAGGTAATACCTTAAAATGTGTCACAAACATTTACTTGGATTTAAAAATGAACTGATTACATTTTGTTCATCATAGATCAAGGACAAAACTTGTTTTTTAAACATAGCTCAATAATAAATGTGCTACATTTTATGACACATTTTCAGAGAAATGTGTGATTTAATAAAATGATGACATGATGACAATTTCTATCCCAAAGGTCAACTTCAACTTTTCTGGCTATTTTTAACACCATAACCCAGAAACGGGGGAAGGGGACTGTGGGACATTGTGACCATATTTCCTGTAGCTCGTCTGGTTGACGGAGGTATACAACCACAAGGCATTAAATCTAAAGCCATTTAAGGAGAGAATGAGTGGACTGAGCTGAAGTAATGTCTGCTGCATCAATTTGTTATTCTCTTCTAAGGATAGGGGTAATGATCCTATGTGAGTGTGTTGCATTGAGGAAGACATGATCGTGCAGCAGTTTTGATTCATTGTTCCAGTTCAGAGGTGATGTGGAAGAGTTTCCATGCATAATGAAGTAGTGAAAAAGAGTCAGTGCTCTGGGTTTACTGTCTTCAGATTCTTAAACTGTTGCACTCCTCGGTCAGTGCCGCCACAGGTTGTTTCAAGTTGTACATGAAAAAGGGAGTTAACCCCCCCCCGTGTTGAGTGTCAGTGTTTCCCTAACAGCTTGCTCTACACCTCAACCCAGAAATAAACAAGCCTCAAGTGTCATATAAGTCTTACTCTCTTGAGTGTGAGAACTTTGTGATAAGTGTTTCCTTCTCAGTGTTGACTTCAGAACTTAACAACGCAATGTGCTCGCTCAACACTAGTTTAGTCTTTGTCATAAAATTCTTGCTCCTTCACTTTAAATCTTATGACTTTGAAGCTGCAAACTAACAAATAATAAGTTGGATTTTCATTGAAAGTATTAGCCAGCATAGTTAGAGATAGAAAGATAATTTACATGGTAAAAGCGGTACCCATAAGGTTTATCGAAATAAAACAGCTTGTAAAGACAGGAGATGTGTGCTGCTATCATACAATAAGTTTGCCCTCTCATCTGTAGTGCACACACTGTTTGTGTGTGTATTCAGGGGGATACAGAGGTATGCAGTGTTTACATAGAGATGGTATCTTGCAAAGTGGTGCAGGTTCAGACTTGCTTCTGAAGTCATAGGTATAGAGAGAACACAGTCAGGAGGAGAGCAGAGGGACGCCAGTTTGGTACAGTTTTGGGATCAATTCACTGACCACTGAAGAAAGTTCAGAATCGAAGCAGCGGTCAATAATGTGGACTCAATCTGGTTACAGGAAATGTTAACCAGAAGGATTCAATTCTTTTATTTTTCTACATGCATTTCTTAGAGAGATGTAACTGTGCTTCTTGCACATGGATTTTTTTGGGTGCCTCAAGTAAAATCTCAAATGAAGTTATTTTTGTAGTTTTAACCTTGGAATGAGAAAAAAGAAGGCTGGTGGGTTTGTCAAAGGGGCTGTCCACCCAGCACAGGATGTATAGAATCACCCGTCTGTGTGGGATTTTCACCCGATCTCCAATCGACATGCTGTCTGAGGACTCATCTCCTGATGTCCAGACCTCTGTTGACCTGTCTTGTATGCCTTTATCCCTCAGTGCCTCTCCAAAGACAGTCACAGATGAGATGCAGAAAGACCAAACTCCACAGGTCCCCCCTCGGATCAGGACACCCCAAACTCAAGACAACACACAACATTCAACTCAACCTGACACTCAGCTGGCTCTGCACATCAGGACTGTCTCCAGACCTTCCTGTGAATTCAGTAAGTAGAATAATACACATTAAATCCTTTCTTAGTGTTACATTTGTTATGTTATGTATTTATTAGATAGAGAGCTTTAGACTACTTTTTTCTGAGTGAAATGTCTGACCCATGCCCGAAGCCTCACAGTGAAAAAAAGTGTTTTAATTTCATTTTAAATTAAAGAAATGAAAGAGAGACATACAAATCCTCTCAACCAGAGGTATTTAAAAGGTATTCACACCATTATGTCCCTTGACTTAATTTTTCCTGTCCGTGTTTTAAAATCATGAATATGGATTGATTACACCAGAATTAGATGAGTCTGATTACTTTAGCTATCTGTTAGCATTATGCAGCAGTTGGTACAGTTTTTAGGCTCACCTAAAAGTAGATTTTCACAATACTATGCATTAATACATTTCACATTACTCTCATCAGCCTCTTTAATTTACTTTTAAGGTCTATGTACTTTCTAATAGATCAATAATACAGAGATCAGCTCATCAAAACAATACTACACAATGCTAACAGGTCATAAATCTGCTCAGGTAACCTAATGGTATGTCTGTTGGATCAAGATTTTCATCAAAACTGCAGTTAAAACTGTAATTGCTTACTTACTAGTTATTTCCAGTCTGTGCAATCAGAAACTATTCAGACCTTTTTATTATGTTTCCACCTTATGCTAGAATAATTTTAATTAATTGTTAGATTTTTCATCAATCTACACTCAAAATCTCATAATGGAAAAATGAAAACTAAATTTAAAAAATGGTTTGTTGCTTTATTGAAAGCAAAAACTGAATTATCACATATGACATCAGCCACTTCTCCCCGAATTCCCTAGTTTGGCTTAGCAGCAATCTCCAGGATGACACATTTTTTCTGAACTCTTTCATGTAAGGACTTTGCAGCAGAATTGTTTGCCTCTAATGAATCCTGTCGCTCTGATCATGCGACAGAGCGACAGGATGTTGCTCTGATCATGTCCAACCAGTTAACTTGATTTAGTTCACTCACTCAGGTGGACTCCAATTAAAAGGTAGACATGTCTAAAAGATGATCAGGAGAAATTAGCTAGATTTCAAGTATATGTATATATCATTCTGCAGGTTTACTAGCAAAACAGGCTCAAACTGGACAGCTTAGTTCTCATCTTCTGCTCCCTTCCTTTAGGTCAGAACTCACTGGATGACAACTCTGATGATTACGAGGATCCAGACTTTATTAACCCACGTGTTTATAGTATGAAAACCCCAGACAGGGTAAGAGTAAGAATATTTCCGTCTGTAACGCTCACCTTCCCCATCTCCTGCCCAATGTGACTGACATCTGTCTCCTCCAATAGGATATGTCCCTGCAAGTACCTGGTGGAATAAAGGGGCGGTACAGTTCTTTGTACAGTGATGATGAACTATTGGATGATGATGAGTAAGTCATGCATGAACTCATCAGGAAAAAAAGGCATTAACAAAAGCACAACATACTTAAGCTGTTCACAAGTTAAACCAATGAGCAACCGCAGACCACTGCATGCACCATTAGTTTTTTTTATTTACCCCAAGCATATTTGATTAACTCGGAATTAAATAATATCAAACATTCGAGTTTCTTTGTGTAAAGTCCCTCTTCAGTGTATTAAAGGTCCAGTGTGTAAGTTTTAGGTGAAAGGGAACTATTGGCAGAAATTGAATATAAAATAATCCTCATGATGTTTTCACTAGTTTGTTTCATCTAAATTATATGAATTGTAGTTTTCTTTACACCAGAAAAGGCCCTTTATATTTAAATACTTTGTTTTTACATTAAGGGGACCCTCTCTACGGAGGCCACCATGTTTTTTACATTTGTCCAGACTGAACAAACTGAACACCTTTTGGGTTTTTATGACAATCAAAGGCTACCACAGATTCTTTTTCATGTTTGGAAGGAGAGGGTGAGGTGAGGGGTGTTCAGCTGCAACATGCAACTTCTACATACTGTACCTTTAAAGGTTTATCATGAAAAAAGTTCCCTTAATGGCCTTAATATAAATGTCCTTATTTATTGACTGGGATCTTTGAATATTCTAATATGGCCCAGCTGCAAATGTTGACAGGATTGTTCATATAATTGTGACATCACAAATCCTGGCAGTCTGAAACAAGCTCAAGTGGACATGTAGTTCATAGTTGATTTTATCATTGGAGGACTGTAATAGCGTTAAAGTCTATTTGCTTTGTTTTTTCTTCCAAAGTTCTACCCCATGGAATGACAGTGGCCACAGTACCTTACAAAGCAGTGTTTACTTGCCTGCCACTGGCAGACTGGCTTCAATCAATAAAGAAGACAGCTCTCAGCAAGCTGCTGTCATCAAGATGGGCTGGCTGGACAAGAATCCACCTCAGGGGTATAAATGGCAACAAATACACATACAAACTGACACTCTGCCATGTTCTCTGCATACTCTGCATATTCCATAAACCCTTCAATTAGATATAACAATGAAACAATAATAAAACAGAAATAGTGACGCACCTGCCTACTAATGCAGTGCTGCTTTTCCAGTTCTTGTCAAACCAGTGTATTTATAGAGCACATTTTAAGGCAACTAATCTTTCGCAAAGTGCTATAAAATGTTTTAAATATATTATCTTTTTAAATTTAAATTATAAAGATAACTGCAGACTATTAAACGTGGTGTTTTTGGGCCAGATCTGATCATGTAGATTAATAAAAGTCTAAATTTTAGGCCACGCCACTGACACGTTCTTCAAAGAAAATCATTCTTAAACATTTTTCAATGGGGTGTGATCAAACCATTCAGCTATTTGCAAGAAACATTTCACTGATAAGTGTGCCAAGTTTTGTGAGTTTTCAAAAAAATTTAGTTCTATCAAAAATGTTTTTTTATAAAAATTATAATTGCATAACAATCCGATGATGTGCTAAAGAAAATGTGGGAATCCAAAAAATGATTATGTGCTTTTTTTAAATGTTTGTGTGTCTGTCCTCACATACATTATATACAGAGCTCTTTATTACCAGCGACGATGGGTAAAACTGGATGTTGACTACCTGAGATACTTCGAAAATGACAAGGTAACAACACACACAAATGCACACTCATTGCATGATGAATGGTAGATATGAATCTGTAAAACTGCTGTGTGTATGGTGTGTTGCAGGAAGTTTATTCCAAGGGGATCATCTCAACAGCCTTCATTACTAATGTGACCAGTGTGGGAGAGCTCAAGTTTGAGGTCGCCACAAACAACCGAACATTTATCTTCAGGGCTGAAAGCGAAGGTCTGTCAGTTTTTGTCTGATTTATTTACACTGTAATATGTCATGTTCCTGTCTTTTACTTATGCAAATATACACGTTCCTAGGCCATATACGTTTTTGCATGTATATTTTACAAACCGTGTTTATACATGTGTTTGATTTATCCAGCTGAGAGAAACGACTGGGTGACTGTACTACAGGACTGCAACAGGGGGCGCCATCGCCGCAACACCATGAGCCCTGGCTCGCTTTCGTCCCCAGAATTTCAGGGCTATTTGGAGCTCAAAGGGTTACGTCCCAAACTTTACACTGTCATCGCCTCAGATAAGGTCTACCTCTTCAAAAACATAGACGTAAGGATCCTGCTGCGTTTGATGTGTGCAGAAAAGATATGTGTGTACAAATCACAGTTTGTTATGTGATTTGATCTTTATTTTGCAAAATCAATTTTTTTAAATTAAAAAACATTCCAAAATCATAGTTTTGATGAAAGTCTTTTTAAAGCAATATGAGAACATTGTTGTACTTAAAATATATCTGTTGATACTTAATGGAGGACAACAACATAGTGGAAATGATGTACCTTGTTTTTCTTTCAGGACTATCGTATTGGAGTTGGCATTACATCTATTGAGATGAATGTGGGAAATATTAAAGACTCTGAACGTCGTAACTTTGATCTCACCACACCCTACCGCATATTCAGGTACTGCATGTACACACAAATGCAACACACACATGAACACCGCAGACACTCCAAGACTCATTCTGCTGTGTGTATACAGTAGACTTAAAGTCTAAGTCTAAGTTTAAAGAACAACACTGTTCAAGTCAGTCCCTGAGTCGCTCTTGTTGCTTGGATAGTCATGGGAAATTAGATCATGATGTTTTACTGAGAATTCCCACCGTCAGTCTGTCCTTAGAGTCCTCAGCTGGACATCTTTCGAGAATGTGAAAAGCCCTTTGTATGAGTGTGTCTGTGTGTGTGTGTTTGTCTGTGAAGAAGAGCGACGTTTGTGTGTTTGCACAAGTGCATGTGTTGTTGTGGTGTGTGTGGTCTCTTGGCTGACAGCGCACAGCCTGTAGTGCAGTGGCTCAGCTTGACAGGATGGAGCAATCTGAAAAGGCTTGTGTGTTTGTATTGAGCTGGACCATGTGTCAGTGTGTGTCTTGGTCTCAGTCTGCATTGACACCAGTGTGTATGTGTCTCTGCATGTGCAGTTTTTGTGTGTGGTGAATCTACTTTAGATAATTCAGGAGGGAGCCAAGAGGATTTTGTAAGTTTGTGTTTTTGACTTATGTTTTGATTTAGACAATTTTGTGATGCTTGTCAATGTTTGTGTGTGTGTGTGTCTGTGAGTGTGTGTTTGTGTGGTGTGTGTGTATTTTAAGCAAAAAGGGAAGCAAGGATGAGAAGAGGAAGGATTCAGACATGAGTCTGCGTCAAGCCACAAATCCTTCTGTGTGTGTATATGTGTGTATGTGCTTGTGTAGTTTCCAGTCTTTGACTCAAGTATATTTTGCTAAAGAGGAGCAGAGTAGGAGTCTGTTCTCAGGGGACTCATAAGGACACACACACACACATGCACAGCTGGCACAGGCCTTCTCATTTCTGTCTGCTGTTGACTGTGACACTGTCATGTCGGCACTAACACTCGACCGTGTCTTTGTCTCTGTTCGTAGTTTCATAGCAGAGTCAGAGCAGCTGAGGGAGCAGTGGGTGGATGCCATGCGGAATGCCATAGGTGAGGCGCTGTCAAATAGCGAGGTGGCGGAATGGATCTGGGTGGAGCCAAGCAACAGTGCGTGCGCTGACTGTGGGGCTCCCAAGCCGGAATGGGCTGCCATCAACTTGTGCGTGGTAATCTGCAAACGATGCGCAGGTTGGTGTGTTTGGATTTTTGTTTTTATGTGTTTTTGCTCTGGGTTGCAGTAACACCCATGGGGATGTACGACAAATATAATTTAGCCCAGTGTAAAAACTTTTTTAAATGGTTCCAGCCAACTTGTTGCAGAATTTCATAGTTCTACACGGTCAGTATTTAATTGCTGTGTTTGTGTGTGTATTTCAGGAGAGCACAGAGGACTGGGTCCTAGCATCTCCAAGGTCCGTAGTCTAAAGATGGACAGAAAAATCTGGACAGAGGAGCTTGTAAAGGTACATGAAAGCACGTACACACAAACACGCACGCAGACACACTCGAATCCTAAAACCTGAAGGACCTGGTTAATGGGTTATTGCAGTCAGCTTTCATTTTCTTTTACTTGTTTATGACTGAGGCATTAAGCTGCTTAAACTCTCATAGAGCTGCAGGTTTATTCATACAGAGGTTCCTTTTTATGAGGTTAACTTATATAACATAATACGGTAATTCTGTAATATCAAGTTTTTGTTGACACTGTGTCACAGGTTTGGATTCATCTTTGAGGTGTTATCTGTGGAAGTAGTTAGAGGTGGTGGTATATTGATTTACACACATATGAGTAGAGAATATTACTGATTAAAGACAGACATTCTTAATAAACTGCACAGTGTATATTATTAGAACATGCAACTGACCACACGTCTCCTCCCATTCATAATGTGGAAATAATCATCCTGGACCCTATCTGTGATGCAGGTGTTCCTTTTGCTTGGCAATGAGCGGGCAAACAGTTTCTGGGCAGCCAACGTCCCACCTAGCGAGGCTTTGATGCCCTCTAGCTGCAGTGAAGACAGGCGACGTTTCATCACCAACAAATACCGGCAGGGAAAATACAGGAAGTACCACCCTCTGTATGGAAACCAGAAAGAACTCAACAATGTAAGTTGAAATCCGTGTCGATCATTTGCTTCAGTCTGTATTACATTACATAACATTATATTTAGCTGACGCTCTTATCCAACCGACTTACAATAAGTGCATCAACCATGAGAGAACAAACCCAGAACAACAGGTATCAAAAGTAAGTACAATTTGCTTCAAAAAGGCAAACTACAAAGTGCTACATGTAAGTGCTATATAAGTGCTACAATATATATATATTTAATTTTTTTCCCGTATTGGTTGCTAGTTATCATCTTCATCACCAAGGTGTGGTCGGAAGAGATGTGTCTGATGTGCGGTGGAAGATGTGTGGACTTCCTGCTGTCCTGGTCTCAATGGGAAGCTCGTTCCACCATTTAGGAGCGAGGAAAGCAAACAGTCGTGATTTTGTTTGGTGGTTTGCACACATGAGGGAGCAGCAAGCTGAAGGGCAGATGCAGAGTGGACGGGCTGGGGTGTAAGGTTTCACCATGTCCTGGATGTAGACTGGACCCGATCTGTTTACAGCACTGTACGCAAGTGCTAGTGTTTTGCAGGCAGCCACTGGTAACCAGTGAAGGGAGCGGAGGAGTGGAGTAGTGTGAGTGAATTTAGGTGAGTTAAAGACCAGTCGAGCTGCTGCATTCTGGATGAGCTGCAGCGGTCGGATAGCACTAGCGTGTAGACCAGCCAGGAGGGAGTTGCAGTAGTCTAGGCGTGAGATGACCAGAGTCTGGACCAGAACCTGTGCCGCCTTCTGAGTGAGAAGGGGATGTATTCTCCTGATGTTGTGCAGCATGTACTGTATCTACACGAGCGGGTTGTTGCAGTAATGTTGGCAGTAAGGGAGAGTTGACTGTTGAGTGTAACACCCAGGTTCCTAGCAGTCTGGGTGGGGGTTACTATGGAGTTGTCAAAGGTAATAGTCAGTTCATGGGTGGATGAGCCTTTACTGGAAGGAAACGTTGTTTGTTCTTGTCAAGGTTAATTTTCAGGTATTGCTCCTACATCTATCTGTTTTCTGTAGTTATAGTGAATGAATATGCAAGACTGTAATGGATATTCTGCCGCTGCAGGAGGGGTCAAGCTCCTGTATATTACAAAATGGAATAAACAACAAAAGAATGATATTATTATCAGTTTCAGTCCAACTCTTATGAATTCCTGGTGTAAGAGAATCAACTGAAGCTCTTTTGAAGGAGACATTACAACATAGTCCAGGACTTAGAGTACCTGTGATATTCAT
Organism: Paralichthys olivaceus; assembly: GCF_024713975.1. Classification (NCBI taxonomy): domain Eukaryota; kingdom Metazoa; phylum Chordata; class Actinopteri; order Pleuronectiformes; family Paralichthyidae; genus Paralichthys; species Paralichthys olivaceus. The sequence goes on along the minus strand of NC_091103.1, from coordinate 12,137,481 downwards.
CCCTCCTTGTGTCCTCATCACTGTCTTAGTCTGCTTCATGCTCATTTACTATATTTGGTCAGTAAAAGTCACACTCAAGACTTTTGGGAACAGTTTGTGAATGGTAGACGGTTGAGGTTTGTTTTAATTGTTCCCTTGCTCTGCTCCACTGAGTGCAATAAATGTCTTAGTGTTTCAGACTCTCATTAGCTGCTTAACCCACTTACTGCAAAACACTCCAGACTGTTCACGGGTGCACACAGTGTGTGTGAGTGATTCACATTCAGCACCTGACTGTGACTTCTCTTTTCTCCACTTAAGCATTTCAGCTGGTCTGTCTGTGTGTCTATATGTGGGTGACTGACTCACTGTGTTTGGGATGTGTAGAGGGACATAAAAGAAGTTTTTTTACTACACACACACGCACACTGGTTGATGCTTGTTTCTGTTCGATTGCTGGTCCTCCCTTCTTCATTCAGTCCTCCTCCATGATCTCCTTTTTACTACTTTCTCACCATGTTGCTATTCACTTGATCTCTGGGAAATGACTTTTCTTGGAGTTTGGTTAAATGTTATTGTATTTTTGGACACAGGGTTTCCTCTGTTTTAAGACAGAAAAATACTCTTATTGCTTTTATACCTTTTTCTCTTTTCTTAGTCAAAATACTCAATGTTCTTCAGCAGTTCATACTAACATCTGGGTCTGTCATGATAAATAATAGATTGTAATAATACTATGCATTCGTCACATGTGGGCTCAATCCAGGTTTGTTTATCTTATCCTGGCTTTTTTTGTCTCCACTTCTCTGTTTCCTTTCTTCTTTGTTTTTCCCTTTTTTTCTGAATGTGACATCATTACACACTACTTTAGCTGGAATGTGCCGTAACTCCGCCTCTACTCCTCCTCCTCCTCCTGTCCTCCGCATTGTTTGGCTGAGACTGCTGAAGAAAGTTGATCTCTTCAGTCCTGACTCTTTTTCCTATTTATTAGAGACTGAAACCTTTTCTTTTAACATTTGTAGTTTTTGTGTGCGTGTCTTTGTCTGCTGCCATAAAAACAGAGGAGTGCCTGAAAGGAACTGGAAACTTTCAGGTAAGGTTGTGTGTGTGTGTGTGAGCTGTAGGACAGTGTTGTGAAAGAATATTATGTGTCTGTATCTGTGCCTTCTTGTCGATATGCTCTGTGAAGAATGCGAGCAATAATGTGTGTTTTTCTGGGGGGAAGGTATGTGTGCGAACGCAGGAATCTCTGTCAGTGGACTTTGGATCGGTGACAGTTTAGATCTCAGTGGAGTTGAACAAACCCAGGTTTAAGTGTGTGGCTTGTAATGAGACTGTAGCTCTGTTAGTGGGTGCACATTAGAGTTATTGTTTGTCAGCATGTATGGTTTCACTGGAGTAGGCTGATATGTTAATTTGCACATTAATGTGTGTGTAGGCATGTTATATGAATTTCTGGCTTGTGTGGCTGTAGATGTAGATACAGACTCACCTCTGTCAATGAACGTCATTGCTTTTTTCCCCTTCATCTGTCTCTTTGCTGCCTTTCTTTCCTCTTTTGCAACAACTGATACTACAATTTATTAATTGGGTTTTTAAATGTTTTATGCAAGAACACCGTCATTACCTTTCAAACTCAACTTAAATTTTGTTTGGAAGGATCTAGACTGTAAATGTTTTGTTACTTTGTGTGATAGGAATAAAAATGAGCCTTCTTCCTTCTTTCTCCATTGATTTATTACATCATTTATATTAAACCTTTTTTTTAAAGACTTTTTATTGACATCTCAAAGTGCTTGAAGTGATTTTATGTTATAAGAGGGAGATGTAACCAAAACCTACTGGGTGGATGATATAAAAATATTTGACGTAGAATTGTTCAGGTGACAGTGAGTTTATTTAACACAGAGAAAAGTGTTGACAGTTTGAAAGTATGTGTGCAAAGTGTCACAACTCATGTAACAATGTCTTTTTGTTGCCTTTGTTAAAACAAAAATGTCACACACCCATTTTTGTTATTTAGATAAAAATAGCAGTGGATAAGGTTAAGGTAAAGTGTCACCCTCTCCTTCCAAACATGAAAAATAAACTGTGGTAACCTTCAGTTGTCATAAAAACTCAAAGGGTGTTTAGTTTGTCCAGTCTGGATTACTGTAAAAAAACATGGCGGCCTCCGTAGAGAGGATCCCCCCTCGAGGTAAATATAAAGTATTTAAATATAAAGGGCCTTTTCTGGGGTAAAGAAAACTACAATTCATACAATTTAGATGAAACGAACTAGTGAAAACATCATGAAGATTATTCTGCATAAAATTTCTACCAATAGATCCCTTTCACCTAAATCTTACACACTGGACCTTTAAATATGTTCCCACTTGGACAGCCACTACCAGACTATTCTAGGTTGTGTGTGCCTTGTCTGTGTTGACTGGGGACAATCAGTATGTTATTGGTGCTTATTATAGCAAAGTAAAATGCTGTGGCTGTAGTAAAACCTCTTTACGGGCTTGTTTTTATGCTTTTAGAGTTTTGGAAAGTGGCCTCTGTAGACAAATTCAACCCTTTTTTCCCCCATTCCCTGCTGTTACTCATTCTTTTGTCCCGTCTGTCTTCCCCTTTACAGTCGAGTCCTCTCACTGTGGGATTGTATGTCATGAATGCTTTTCATGTCAACAGGTAGATCTGCTCGAGTCGGGATCTGCTTTCTTGTGCTTTTCTTTTACCCCTTTTTGTCTGTCCTTCTGTTTTCCATGTCATATTCAGTCCTCTCTTTCCCCCTCCTTCATCTGTCTGGATTTTCATTCTCCATCCGTCTCACAGTAAACCATGCCTGGTGAGGTAATGAAAGAACATAATGTAGCTAACAGCTCCTACACATCTGGGTTTAAATATGAACATATGTACACGTATAAAAGTAGAAGTAGTTTTGGCTGGACATTTAACGTACTGTAATATCAAAGTGAACAAAGCAGAATGGGCTGCATGTGTCCACGTCTGTGTCTGTACAAAGTGCATCATGCTGAGGTTGTAGCCAAGTGCAATCAGTCTCTGATTAATGTCCTTCACTGAAACGCTTTCATCTTCCTATCACAATATTTTTCTTTCTCCTGTTTCTCTCATCTGTTTCTTTCCCTCCAGTCGGGTCCAGTGTAACTGCTGAGGCCAGATGGAGGCCTGTGATTTTTAGACACACCCAGATAAAATCTCTCTGTCTCTTTCCCTCTCTCCCTCTCTCTGGGGAAATTGGGTAAGATTCTTGAATTCCCTGCTCTTCTCTCTCCCTCTCTCTTTCTGTTATTACATTACTCCCTGTTTCATAGGCAGCAGATGTTGGAGGGCGTGAGGTCCTCAGACACTCAAACAACCCATTTCCTCATTGTACTTTTCCCTGATTGGTTCACTTGGTCAGAGGGAATGGCTTTGATAAACTACAGGTTATCAAGCTACACACTTGTTGGATCTAGATATCTACACTACACTGTGTCTTTCCCCAAACTGAAGTGTATCAGGCTATGGTAAATCATTGTGGCTATTGTGGACCCATAGGCACTGATGCAAAGTTCTGACTCTGGCTTGAAGTTTAAGACAGTAAACATGGTGTGCATGAATCTTGCACAATTGAATTCATCATGGGGAGGCGTGTGTGTGTGTGTGTGTGTGTGTGTGTTTGTGTGTGTGTGTGTGAAAATGTTTCAATATAAAATACATATGTCAGCTCTGTGATACATAGCTCTGTGGTAACCTCTCCTGCCTCCCCTGAAAGAGGAACATATTTTATAATGGATGGATGTGTGATTGTGAAAATCTCAAATTAACATAGGTTTTTTACCTCCGCCAAGTTATGTTTTTATTAGCTTTTGTTAGTTAGTGAGCAGGATTACAATAAAACTACTAAACCGATTTCCATTCAATTTTGTGGAGGGTTGGAGCTTGAACCAAGGAAGAAACAATTTTGCAGCAGATCATGTTTTTTTGTTTTTTTTTACTTCATTCAACATGGCGTACTGGTGTATTGACCTTGATAGTGTTATGTACTCTCCAAGTGGCCTTTTATAGTTCTCTTGGTGTAAAGAGGGATAAACTGCCCAGGGAATGGACAAGGGTTGTTAATTAGGGTTAGATTTAAAGTTAAAGAGAAGAGCAAATATTGAGTGGAGAGGTAAATAATTCAGGTATGATATAGTCAAGAATATATTACAATATAATTGTTTTGGAGGCAACTGAAAAGCAGAAGCAGAGAAAAGTTAAAATCAGAAATGACAATCACACCCAGTGGTCTCTGCTCAGTCTGTCACATGGTTTCTCATTGATCCATGAGACCTCATGCACTTTTCCTTCTGTTCTTTCAGGTTGTAATGTTCAGACTCTGATTTAAATCCTTTGAACTCTTTCGCTCTTGTGATTCTACTCTATTTTTTCTCTCTAGTTGGACTCGCTTCACCTTCTGAGCCCTGATTACAGGTGTCCTTTTCCAACCTTCTGAAGGGAACATTATGTTTTCCCCTCTTTCCATTCTTTTCTGCTCCTTTCTTTTAACGTGTTCAGCTGTATTGAAACACAAAAGCATTTTAGGCAGTTTTTTTTCCTGCTGTGTTTGTTAATACTGTTCAATATCTGATCTGAAGTCAGTGTTGTTTTTGCCTCCGCTCCCACAACAGTCATAGCTGGAGGTGTTATGTGGCATACTTGTGAACACGATACCTCAGGAATGCTTTGAGGATATTTCTTTAAATTTAGTCAAACATTCATTTTTACTCTAAGAAGAACTGATTAGATTTTGGTGGTCAAAGGATGAAGTGTGTGATGATAGACAAATGCTTATCGTTTCACATTGGGCCCTACTGTTTATTATGTTGTGTCACAAATCACATTCTTTATGGTGATATTTGTGGTTTATTCAACACAGCAGACGTGGGCTGGAAATGTATATGAAGGTAACAAACAATCATGGTGGAGAGTGAACATGACACAGCATGGGAATTCTCCAACAGGAGAAAGACTCTGACCAGCCAAGACAGAACAGAGAGCATGTACCTTTGATTTTAAGATTTTGTTTATTACTTTTTAGCTCTTCATGGCCACTGGCTAAATCTCTGATCATCTAAGGCTTCAAGGCTCTGGAATAAATTGCCTGAGGAAGTAAGGCTGTCTGAGATGATGTCTTCCTTTAAATCTCAGCTAAAAATAGATTTAATATTATATTTAATCATAAAATTATTATTATTATTCCACCTAAATAGAAAAGGAGACTACTTCTGTCACATGGAAATGGTTTGGCTATAAAAACTCTAACATAAAACTAGAAGACGACAAAGTCTAGACTTGGCAAATGAGTCTGCAAACCAAATCCCACAGTATACTCAAACACCACTAACTTCCTTTACCACCTATTCAAGAATCATGTCAAACAGTAAGGAGAGAGTTTACAGACAAGAGCCACAAAAGTAAAGTCAAGGGCTCAAAAACCCCAGAACCAGATACTGTAAGAAGCTTCTTCCCCACAACAAAAAAAAAAAGGTAAGGAATCTGGAACGAGTTAACAATTGCTTTTGCAACCTACATCTATGAAGACATGACCCAAATATGTATGTTTAAGAAGCAGGAGATTTATGAGTTTGTGCTAATCCTCGACCAAAGTTCATCTTTACTGTTACTGTTCCCATAAACCAGCTCTATTGTGACACTCACACTGTCTGTACAATACCTGCGTGTGGAGTTGTTCCACTTTACATGGCTGACTACTACTGTCTTCTGTGGTGTGTGAGACAGAGAAATGCAGTTTGTCTTTGTGTTTGTGTGTTTGGGGGGGGTCTTGTGCAATTTGAATCTGTTAATTGGTTTGTTTGTCTGTATGTGTGTGTCGTGGATCTGTTGTGCTTAAATAGAGGAGGGGTTCTGTCTGTATGTGTGACAGAGCTGTGGAATTTCTCAATCAGATCCAAAAGAGCTTATTGGTTTTAAGAGAGGACAGACTGTGTGTGTGTGTGTGTGTGTGTGTGTGTTTGTGTGTGTGTGTGTGTGTGTGTACATTTGCATAAGTCGGAGTTCCTCAGCTGTAAAAACACTGCATTCCCCTCTTCTCAGACATTACATCTTTCCTGTTTATCCTCCCCCTCCTTCCTCTTTCTTTAAATTTATGGACAGAATTTGGTACTTTATTGCTTTGAGGCAAAGCTACAGTCCAAAGATAACTCCCTCTTTCTCTCTCCACTGCCCCTTTTCACCCACCTCTCCTCTCTCCCCCGTTTTTCTCCACTCACCCCAACTGGAGGTTGCAAAGTGTTTGCTGATTGGGAGAATTAATGGTTTCTCTATAATATTCTAAGTCTGAAACTCCCAAAAGAACTGCTTGAGTGTTTTTAATTAATAACAAAGATACATTAATTTCTGCTTGGAAAAAGCACAGAACTGTTGACAGATCGTGACCAAAGTAAAGCAGAAAGCTTATTTAAACTGTTTGTGGTTCTGGATCAAGAAAGTCTTGTGCAAGTGTTAAATCCCAAACAGTCAAACATACACAAAGTTTGCATATTTTTGGGTTGGTTTAATTCTGGTTTGAAACAGCTGTGTCCTTTGAAACAAAGAGCTGACAGAGAATCTCATGACACAGTTACAGCCTGGTCAGCAGCAGCTGCAGAGCCACAGTGCAAAAGTCATCATATTATTATCAGTTTGTGTCACTGTGACACATTTTCTTTTATCTTTCCTTCCCTGTCTCACTGTAACTGGATTCCTGCCTTGCACACTCTAGTCCTCTCTCCTTTATCTCCCTGCTTCATTCGTCTCCTTTTTCTACCCTCTTTCAGTGTCTCAAAATTCAAATCTCATATCTGGCTATAATTGTTTTGAAATAGTATTAAAAATGCCATAAAAATATTACTATTACAATGTTTGGATCTATTTTATTTGACCAGATTAGCACAGTATACTGTTTTTGGCTACTTAAATTCATGTCCCTATACTAGTATTGTACTTTCCTGTTTTTGTCTTAGTTTGGTCCTGTATCTGAAACACAGTATTTCCACAGTACATATTTGGTATGTTAATGTATGTATAGTATCTGGTTTACGCTGAATACCAGCACTGATTACACTCCAGGCCATTGTTATTCATTCAACAAGCATACATCTATTATTTTTCTTCATGATAATTTCCTCTTTTGTGTCTTTATGTACTGATTGTCTCCTCCTCTCTCCTCCTCTTCAGGCTCTCTGTATAAATGTGCAGTGCAGTGATGTGCTTGAGACATTAAGCCTGATCTTCTGCGGGGCCGATGTAAATTGTTCAACTGGTGTGGCAAGTTGGCCCTCCCCTCTCTCCCTGGCCACCGCACACTCACAACCCTTACAGGCTGAGTTACTCAGCCACAATCTCAACACAGGTATAGTACAACTGTATGCATGGACATGGTCACATTAACTATGTTTTCATGGACAGCAATGTTCCAACTATTTACCTTATCCAGAATAATACACTATTTTAATTATGGTGTTAGCATGAGTTCCTGATAGAATATTCCATTCATATTCCTGTTTACATGTTACAGAGCATAGTCTCGTGTCATTACATCCACTACGCCATTACATTATTCCGCCAGTTTTAAAACTCTAACCTGAAATAGTTTAATACACGATGCTTCTGTTTACCACTTTGGATGTTTTCTTTAAAATGTTCATCTTGTTTACACCCAGAGCATCATCAAGCAGTTGATAAGTGCCTTATGTCGATGTCACAAAATGCTGTGAAAACTTGAATATGATGTATACATGTCTACATATTGCGAATTAGGTCAGAATACTTGTGTGTGAATTCGATTATTGCTCATTCTTAGAATGACCTTATTCCTGTTAAGGCAGAAACTGCTGTTTTCATGGCTATTGGCTTAATTGGGTTAATATTGTAATAATGTTGTCCATGTTAACACATTCATGGAGGTTTCTTTGGTTTTAATCATGTTTACTCAAGGATTGAGCTGGGTTTTTAATGACGTTGTAAATCAATGATGTGTGGCAGACTGTCTTGAATGTTGATCTGTCCATTGTTACATGCATTTATAAGAAAGTATAAAAAAATGCCTGGCTGGAAGGGATCATATTGTACATTTGTTTGTTTAACTTGAAATCTTGATGACTTACTTACTGTACAGTACATTGTTAGAAGAATTGAATGCACACACAATTTTCTTGGATGTTTCACTATTAGACTATGAGGCATAACCTCTCACATTCCTGTCACACTCAGGAATTTCCCCCAGAACTTTAGCTTTTAGTGCATTAGTTTTATTTCAGACTTCCAGCAGGTTTTACAAAATAAATTTTTTACTTTGTCTGTTTTTTTCCCCCCTGCAGAGTTACCACAATCACAGGTGGACGGGGCCATGAAGGCGATACATTACTCAGCACCACCCTGTGTGACTCACAATGGTTTCCTATTCAAAACTGCATCCATGGCTCGAGCTATCACGGAACGAAAGGCCAGAGAAGGTTTTCACACACGCTGTGCAACACTTAACGCACCTCCCTACACTTTACACAGTCTGTTTATAAAGCTATTTTCTCTGCTCATCAGCTCTGTACATAACACTCACAACTTGTGTATTTCATGCTTGGTAAGCATTTTTTTGTTCCTGCTTTTAGAGTTCAGTCGCCGATGGTGTGTGTTGAATGATGGCACCTTCAGCTACTATGAGAGTGACAAGAACTCAAACCCCAACGGAGCTCTGAAGGCTTCAGAGATTGTCTGTTTGGCTGTCGACGCATCTGAAAAACATGGGTAAATAGACCGATGCATGTGCTATTCATCTCCCAGTCTGGGATGACAAAAACTGAAATAATACATGGCTAAAACTAAATATCACCAACCTCCCTTTCAATAGGTATGACCATACCTTTGAACTCTACTCTGAGTCAGACCGTCTCTATCTGTTTGGCACTGATGATCCAGATGGCCACAAAGAATGGGTCAAGTCTATTGCCAAGGTGAGTACTAAATATACACTGGGGTCTAGAACCAAAAACACAAATTCTCCTACTTCCTCCTTAAGGTGAAGACTCAAAGGTTCAGTGTGTAGACCTGTGGTAGCCTTCAGTTATAGTCATAAAAACTCAAAAGGTGATTTTTTAAAATCCATTTTGGGCTACTGTGAAAAACATGGTGGCCTCCGTAGAGAGGACCCACTCCTGATGTAAATATAAAGTATTTAAATATAAAACGCCGATTTAGGGTAAAGAAAACAACAATTTGTAGATTTTTAGATGATTACACACTAGTGAAAACAACGCTTGGATTATTTTACATTCAATTTCTGCCAAAAATCCCTTTCACCTAAATCTTACACATTAGACCTTTATGTGTTTGCAGTTCCCCCTATGTTAAGCATGGAAATGATCTTTAGTGGTAAGGACAGAGTTAACTAATGCTGCCCAGTTTTCAGTTTCACTTGTTTTTCTTCAGAGCTGCACTCCACATAACTGACATAATTATCCTTTGTATAATAGATGCAGCAAAGTGTGTATTCTTCGAATTATGTTGTCATAAAAATCATTGGATGTGTCAGAATTTTGCTCAAGGTCATGCATTTCTAGCTACAAAGACAATATGATCTGACTCAATGCTACATTTTCATGCGGTTGCTGACCTCATCACTGACACATTTTAAATAGCTTTGGGCTAAAACTTCCATCTAAGAATTTAATTAGTATCAGTTTTTGAGCAGGGTTTCAGCAATACACAGACTAAAGTGGTTAAATCATCTTCAATATAGAAGGCAAATGATTAATAACGTACAATCTGTGTCAAAGTCACAATGTCCTCCTTTTATTTGTAGAACTTTATCCCAGCCACTGCAGAGCCTTTGCTGAGGCTTGGTTTCGAGCGGATTGGGCGGCTGAAGTGTAAAGATGGCTTGAACCTGCAAACGTCAAAGGTTGGTTGGTTTGCTCTGGCGGGCTCCACACTCCACGCCCATCTGGAGGATGGCCAGGGGGAGGAGATCCATCTTCGTAAACTCAATGAACTCTGTGAGTGAAAACACAAACACATGGAGGCACACACAAACAGCAGTTTTACCACATACATATTGCAATCTGTAGACATAATGTTTATGAAATGCAGTAATTTGAACCACAAATATTTTGTGAATGCAGTTCAATTTGGAAAAACGGCTTTGATGGGATAATCAGATGACAACTTGTTTGTGTTTCAGCCATCCAAGACAATGAAGTGCTGGTTCTAGTGGAGAAAGGAAGGTGAGAAGAAAGAGTAATTCCTGTGTCTTTTTGTATTAATCCTAATTGTTTTAGGATCAATTAAACATTCACAACTGTTCGACAGATAGAACATCTCATCTGCACTTATTGACCGTTACTGTCTCTATCTGTTCCCCTCATCTCCCTCTTTCTTTGTCTTTTTGCAGAACTCTGTACATTGAGGGAGAGAGGAAGTTGGATTTTAGCGGCTGGTGCACGGCCATCCAGGCGGCAGCAGGGAGCGGAGGAGACACACTGGGCCAGCAGCAGCTCACAGAGACGGACATACCGGTCATCGTTCACAGCTGCATCGGCTACATCACTCAGTGCGGTGAGAGCCATACAAACACAGCATCTCGCACTTTGTGTATATTAAGGAGGTCATTCTCCATATCTCCACCTTGCATATACTTGTTATCACATCATAAGAGCAGCTTTATACTCGCTACATTGCTGGATGCAATTTTGGCCCTTCTTATTTTCACTTGTATGTGAACACTTGACACTGTGCATTTCCTCTGGACACTTGATGTTTGGCACCACGTGAAGAACTGTTGTGGGATTTTTAGTTGTGATAAATGGTTAAAGTTTGTCATAATGGAACTACATCATGATCTGGTGTTAGTTGTAAAAGGAAAAGGACACAACTTGCAGGTCTTGACCTTTTTGATTGATATGTGGTCAAAGGAGCAACATGTTTGCAAGTTTTATTCTTTAGAGAATGGTGTATCTACAAAATCTATAACAACTAAATTAGACACAAGCAAACTCTAACTTTTCATCATTTTACTAAACCCCATCTTAACAATGTATAAGACAACATTTTAGCTGGAATGTTTTTCACACTCTATATAGTTAATATTTTAAAGTCTTGTGAGTTCAGCTGACAATTTAGGAATCTCTGCTGGACTATAAGAGCTGTCTATTGAGTTGGATGAACAAGGTATATTTCACCTAAGTATGGTATCACAGTATGTAATTTTCTGTACTGTAAGTCCTGTATGTTCCCTGTGTTTATAACTGTTTTGCTCTGTTTTTGTGTTTGTTCTTGTTAAATATCTTTGACTAGGTTTAACATCTGAGGGAATCTATCGTAAGAGTGGTGTGAACTCGCGGGTGGCAGCGCTGTGTGAGAGATTCCGCTGTGATGCTCGCAGTGTTCATCTAAGGGAAGGAGAGCACCAGGTGGATGACGTCTCCAACACGCTCAAGCGTTTCTTCAGGGAGTTAGGAGAAGGGCTGTTCACCTCAGAGGATGCCAATGTCTGGCTCAGTGCAGCTGGTAACATTCACAACACTATTATGCTTCAGTAACATCCGCTGACCTTGCTGTAAACAGTTTTAACTGATGAGAGTATGACATATGATGAGATATGACTGAGTTGTCAGATCACTTGCTCCAGCCTCGTGTCAGGTGATATGCTGTTGCAGTATGTCACTTTTAACCCCTTTTTTATTTGAATCTCACTTTCTAAATATGTGTTTTTCCTTCTCTTTACTGCATTTGTATGTGTTTGTATATCTTTATCCCTCTTTTCACTGATCACTTTCTCTCTTTTGTGCTGTCCCTCTTCCCTTCTCGCATATCCTGACTTTCTCTGTGATCTCTCTTTCTATTCATTCTTTGTTTAAAATCTTCTCCTTTCCTTCCTCTTCCTTTCACCCCTTACAGCCATTCAGGATGAAAGTATGAAAATCTCCCAGTACCAGCTGTTGTTGAACAGACTGCCTCGTGTTAACAAGGCTACACTACAAGCTCTTATCAACCACCTCTACTGGTGAGAAACCCACTCAAGCAAAACAATCCTCTTGTATCTTTACTTATGTCTGTGTGCACATACAAATGTATGTTTTCCCTGTACTTGTTTTCAGCGTGCAACGTTTTTCTGAGCTGAACCAAATGAACCTCCACAACCTGGCCATAGTGTTTGGTCCCACACTGTTCCAGACAGATGGGAAGGACTACACTGCTGGCCGTGCCATAGAGGAGCTAATAGAGCACTACACGCTCATCTTTGAGGTCAGAGTCATTGCCCACTGTAGACAGAGGAATGATGGGAGGGCAAAACATTTTGTTCTTTAACGTGATTCATTAAAAATTTAAGTGGTGACATCAGGAAATGGCAAGCAGCGTAGAGTGCACAGCTCTGAAAGCCTGAGATGTCAAAGGAGATGGCATTTTCAATTGGCTGCAAGATGAGACTTACAAACAGATTCCTGTCACATCTAGTTTATTTCCAGTAGCTTCTAAATGCTCGTCAGTCCTATGAACAGAAACCGATCTTATCTAGTGGAATATTTTAATTATGTGGTAATAAGATTTTGTTCCTACAGCACTTTATGTTTGTTGTGTAGACATCAGGAAATGGCAAGCAGCGTAGAGTGCACAGCTCTGAATGGCTGAGATGTCAAAGGAGATGGCATTTTCAATTGGCTGCAAGATGAGACTTACAAACAGATTCCTGTCACATCTAGTTTATTTCCAGTAGCATCTAAATTCTCGTCAGTCTTATAAATAGAAACTGATCTTATCTAGTGGAATGTTTTAATTATGTGGTTATAAGATTATGTTCCTACAACACTTTATGTTTGTTTCCTGAAAATGAATGTGACTGTGACTGTGATGGGAAAATAAGAAGGAAGCTAGAGAGGGAGGAAGGAAACGCACGATGATGATGGGATTTCCTCTCTTGAGCTCAAATTTAAATCCCTCCATTCTTTGTCAAAATTCACTCTTAATGAAAAACCACCTCCAAACTATGTTATCTTAACTGCATTATTTTGTTTTGAAGAGTTAAAAATACAGCCTCATGCTAATGACATTAGCTTAACATGGAGCTCTGGGGATTTCAGACTGAAGTTTGGCATCATGCTGTAATGAAATTATGAAATAAATGTGTGCTTCCTTGTTTGCAGGTGGATGAGCAGCAGCTAAAGAAGCAGCTGGAGGAGATCACTGTTATCATCCAAGTGCGAGAGAAACTAAACACAAAGTTTCCTGTGAGTGGCACACATGATTACACGAAACGCTCCGGTGATCTTACTTTTAACAAAGTAAAGTAAGAGTCAGTTCAAAAAGTTTGAATGAACTTAGCTGCCCCTTCTGTACATATTTTGAATAAGAATGTGATGCAATACCGTCATAGCTTCATATGATTTATTTCATAGTTGTTAAGTTGTGTCTTGAGAGTGACTTGATTAAGTGTTCAGCATTTGAAATATTAATGCATTGTGAGAAATGTACATGTAAAGCAGTTCAGACATTAGCTCTTTGCTGGTGTTGTGTGCAAGCAGAGCAGATGTTCATGCATGTGGGTACTGCAGTTGGGCGTCTGTGCATGATGTTATTTGTTATGCTAATGTTTTCTGTCTGACTTTTTCCTGTGTGTGTGTGTGTGCGTGTGCGTGCACTGGTCACTTCAGAGCACTGAGCCTGGAGGACATTTCATCTGCACAGTGTACCTGGAGGAGAAAAAGGAAACAGCAGAGCAACATGTTAAGGTTACCTGAACTTCATTTAATTAACAATATTGCTTCACATTTTTGATGTCAACTTTTTTCTTCTGTACAAGTACCACAAAAACAAACTGGCTGCAATAATATACAGCCACACTTTGTGAACTGCGGAATAACATTGTTCCCTTTTTTTCTCAGATCCCTGGTTCTATGACGGCAGCAGAGTTGACATGTGAGGTTCTTGACCGGCGCAACATCTCCGTTGAAGACAAGGAGTACTGGAGCTGCTGGGAGGTCAGCAACAAGGAGGAAATGGGTGAGACATGGAGTTTTTTGTGTGTTTTTTGATTTTTTGGGCCTTAAATATATATTAATTGTGTAGTTATATCCTTTCACCACTTTCTTTTTTAATCTAATGCTTTTACGTCAGTGTACAGATATATAATTATATTGGGTTTTGAAAGCAACTTAGGCTTATATGACTAGCTGTGTCACAGTGGAATGAAAAATAAATTGCCTGTAGCAAAACAAACAGTGGCATGAAGCCTGAGAAATGCTTTTCACTCCACCTGTAACCTGAGCAAAGTGATACAAACTCCAGAGGCATAAAGATCCTTGTCAGTGCGCTGATGTGTATGGTTGTTTGTTATGAGGCTGGTATGTGGGACATCTGGTTCCTCTCTGTTAGAAGCCTTTGTTTGCCTTATCAAATGCCAGCTACATTCGATCATCAGATGTTCAATCACTGGTCAGGGTACCCCCCTGCTGATATGACAGTAAGAAAAGGAATTAAATGGGAAGAGCTAGAGGGAATTTAACACAAACAATCAAAAGTGTTTTTATATTGCCCCTATTTTATTTGAAATAACTTCAGATTCTCCTATCACCTTGTGCTCACTGTTTTCCCACCTCAGAGCGTCCTCTGCACTATCTGGAGCGAGTCTTACCCATCCTTCACTCCTTTGGCACTGACTCCCATCTGCTCATTAAGAAGCACCTTGCTATGGAAACCATGATCCTCTACCTGAGTAAACACACAATCTGCCAACAAAAACTAAATCTCTCCGAATCATTTTGCTTCCTCATAACTTCATTCTTATTAATCTGCCCTCCAGCAAGTAAAGTGGAAGCATCCAAACACGGGATGATGAAATTCAGAGAGGAGCGAAGCATCCTGGGATTGGGACTGACCTCTGGAAGTTTCCATGACCGATATTTCATCCTCAACTCTAGCTCGCTCAGGATGTACAAGGAAGTAAGGGTAAGACGGACAAAAACTGCAAACTTGTTCACTTTCTCTGCTTTTGGAGTCGTCCACTTATTCACTCTGTCCCCTTCACTCTCTCTGACTGTCAGAGTAATCGCCCAGAACGTGACTGGCCTGTGAAAAATCTCAAGGTTTACTTGGGCATCAAGAAGAAAGTCCGTCCTCCCACTTGGTGAGTATTGCACATGAAGCACATGTTTGTCATGTCATGGATGTCATTATACTGGGTGGCAATGCAACAGGTGGCTGCTCTGAGAGTTTGATATTGTACCAGATTTGAAACAGAAAAAACTGAACGCTATCATCAATAACTCACGCCTCTCTTTAGTATCCTTGCATTTGTTTGTGTGACACTGGAGAAGATACACCACAAAAATAAGCTTATAGCAGAGTGATGCGTTGTATCTGTGAACATACTATGTAAAACTACTGGTACTGGTAATAAACTATACATATGTAGGAGCAATTACACTTTTATTAAGCTTGCGTTGTGTCAAAATGAGCAAATAGCTCAGAGGGGCATGTAAAGACAGTGACCACTAGGGGGCAGATTAGGTCCAAGAATGCACTGTTTCAGCTGAACCGCTGTTGAACTTATTTCTGTCTCTTCATCCGTCTGTTTTTCAGTTGGGGCCTGACTGTGGTGTGTGAGAGTGTGAAACAAGAGAGGCCAGAGAGGCAGCAGTGGTGAGTACCTGTCCAGTAGCTGTATTTACAGGACGTTCATCTTTTAAACACGATACATGGCTGTTTGCCCACAGCCCTCACAGCTCAGTCCTGCTCACACCATCAGATTTAACAAGCATACATGGTCTATTCTAATGCTCAGTTTTCTATAATAAGACTGCAGCTAAAGACAGATTTGTTCAAATTATTAGAGATTGCATCAAATGGCTTAATTTGTCTGCACCTGTATTTGTCTGTATACATGTGTGTGTTTGAGTATTTATTACATTCTGTCCATGACAGCATTCGTATCCGGAATATTTTGGCCTTATTTCTGGAAACATGTTGTCCATCTTTATATACAGTCTATTGTCTGAAACTTACGTTCTGCAATTTAAACATTATTCTAATACAACATTCCTGTAGCTGTATGTCTCTCTGCAGAAGTATGCAGCCTTTAGTGCAAAGTTATTCAGTTGCTCTGACATTCTTGATGTCCTTGTGTTCAGCAGGCAGTGGCATTTTTCTCACGATGGCCGTGTGATCAAGTGTTTAATGTAAATGTAAACATGGCCAGTGTTGGATAAAGCCGGCAGTTTTCTCTGTAGGTGCAAAAAACAGGTCAGAACACGATGTGAGAGTTTGGAGGAGGATGCATATAAAGGGTCATTTCCACCCAGGAGGGAAACAAACAAGCACCCCCGCAGTCATGTCTTTATTCTCCACCAGGTCTGTCCACATGTACATCTCTCTGGGTGTATGTGTGTGCATCAGTTGAATATGTGCACACCCATGTGTTCATGTTACAGTAGGCACTACACTGTCAACTGCATTAGACATCAGCGCAGTTGAAACAGTAGTGCTGTTTTCATCAAGCTGTGAGCAACGTCATCCTAGTTACACTCACATTGTCACATCCCTCACAGCAAAAAAAGAGCTACCTTAGAGGAAGAAGAGAGAGGGAGCACGTGTGGAGGAAAGATAAAGAAGGAAGGGGGAGAAAGTGTAAGGTAGAGTCACACTGAAGAGGAGAGACTATATACCAAGTCTAACAGTAAACTTAGTAAGAAGAAGAGTGGTTAAGATAAGTAAGAAACTGAAAACATGAAGAACGTAATGGATGAGGAAGTGCCATGTTGCAGACACTGTACCTTCACCCTTCTGCTATTAAAGCCACTTAGTTTTTCCTGTTACTACTTCTATTCCAGCAAAGCACTTAGCACCTATTCATTTTCCCAGTTTGTGGCACTATTTCATCAGCACACTCTTGTGATCACTGCTTTTAAGCTTAAACAGAAGTGATTCATTTTTATCATGTTAATTCACTTTTATTCTGTAGTGTCGTGGAAATCCATTTATTATTCTGCAGTTGATGATGATCACATTAGAGTTTGGTTAATGGAATAGAAAGTAAATGTATTATGTCTGTTCATTAGGCCTTTTAAACCAAAATGACAAAAAAATTCATCCCCCGTGATAACCTGTCAATTCTGACATCGCCTATTAGCCATTCCTCCATCCCGTGTAAGCGAGTGATGCATGTGCAGTGCCAGTGGCCGTAACGACATCCGCAAAGATTGTACCAGCTTCGGCATGCAGGCGGGATTCAGCATAAACTCATGGCTAACGCTTGTATTAAGTTTTTAGTTGGATGACAAGGAGGATACCTGGATAAAATGGACTCCATAGAAAAAGATGAAATATAAAAGAGGAGAAAAATATGTGTGTGTGTGTGTGTGTGTGTGTGTGTGTGTGTGTGGTTTGCTGGATACAGTTTTACTCTAAAGTTTGCATCAGAGTTTTGTTGTGTCTCTGTGGATTGTGCTTGATTTGAAGAGTTGTCTAAATCTGTGCTCATAACAATTTTAAATAAAGCTTATTTATTCAGCACCACAGCATCACTAATGACTCATGGGGCTGTGTGACTGCAACCTGAGTGGCAGGAAATATTCACGTACACATACAGAAATGACAGAGACACAGACGCACTTCACGGACCGGGGACACAAGTTCAACACTGAAGGATCTCATCAATGTTTTTTTCTGTTGAGGACTTACACTCCATGTTTATGCTTGTGGTGCTACCACCCAGCATCATGGGAGAGTGTGTCACTTTCAGTTTTTCACACTTTCACCCCCCTCCCCTTTAACCAAAATGTGCCAGAGTTACCCTCTGCCAGCCTCTGTGCCTTTTCTTCTCTCCCAACACACGCACGCACGCACGCACGCACGCACGCACGCACGCACACACACACACACACACACACACACACACACACACACACACACACACACACACACACACACACACACACACAAAAAAACACCCTGCCGGCTGATTTTTATCATGCTGTCTCCCTCTCTTCATCCCCTCTATTTATTTGCAGGTATCTCTGCTGTGACACCCAGACAGAAATGAGGGAGTGGTTCGCTACTATTCTCAGTATTCAGGTGTGATCTTATGCACGCACGCATGCACGTGCGCACACACACTGTATAGTAACATGCTTTAAAATCTGTTTTAAACCTGTTGATACTTATTTTTTTGCTCCTGTTTGTTTCTCTTTTTATAAAATCCCTACCCCTCATCTTTCCCTCTTTCCTTATCCACTCCTCATTTAAAGTATGACGGCAACGTGTGGCCTCAGGACGGACTCCAGCTGACGCGAGTGAGCCGCGTGTTGCCGGACACACGTCACGGTAACGTGTCACTGATACCCCTGCGTGGCAGTGAGAATGAAATGCGGAACAGCGTAGCAGCTTTCAGCCAAGACCCGCTTGCTGTGAGTCAATGCACCAATCACTGGGACTAATCTAGGAAAAACCCGGCAGTGAAATTTAAAGCTGTGGGCTTATCGGAGACATTCAGGCTGAACAGGTGGTCCACACCCTCAACCTCGATCCTCAGAAGAGCAGAACAAATGTTTATCACCTTTGATTACTGCAGACATAAGACGGTGCATGAGAAGCTCTGCACAAGCTTTCTGTTTGTTATTCTCTCCTGCCAAAAGGAGACAGGAGTTGAGGGTTCCACCTGTGCAGGATCAATAATCTCTGTTCCATGATTCATCTATGATTTAATCATCATCTGGGTTCTTAAACTATTTTGACCAAAAATAGACTACATTAGCTTAGCTTCATGAAAAGTGTGTGTGTTCAGGAGTCTGGATCCCAGGGCCAGAAAACAAATTATTATGTGAGTCAAGGTCTATAAATGTCTAAGAATCCAGATGATGTGAAGAGGAGCAGACAGCAGCATCTTCATATTGTAGGAGAACTAAAAAGACAGAATTATTCTGGTGACGGCTTCTGGCTTCAAAACATGAAGGAAACTACAGAAAACAAAAAGAACAACACATTTATGTTGAAGTTGTGCCCTCAGTCAAACTATGGTTAAAGGGATCGTTAACCTAAAAATGAAAATTGACTCATTATCTACTCACCACTATGGCGATGGAGCAGTGGGTGAAGTGTTTGAGTCCACCAAACATTTTTGGAGTTCATTTGGTAAACAGCGTTGCAGGCAAATCCAATACAGTTGAAGTAGATGGTGACCACTTCGCCAAACATGGAAAAGAAACAGCAGAAAAAAACAAAAGGCCTCCATACTGATCCTGTGGTGTCATCCAAGTGTCCGTAAACCCAGAAGAGACATTCAAAACGAACCAGCGTCATTTCCACCAACTTTTTAACATAGATGTCCTCTGATATCCTCCTCGTTACTGAACTGCAGCTATCGTGAGTTCTCATGAGATCTTGTGAGTATTGCAAGAATTTGGATGATACCACAGGAGCAGTATGGAGGCCTTTTCTGTTTGTTTTCTGTTTTTTACATTTTAAGTGGTCGCCCACTTAATTCAATCGTATTGGATTTGACTGCAACACCTGAAACTTGTGTTTTGTGGACTCTGACACTTCACCCACCCCTCCATCGGCATAGTAGTGAGTAGGTAATGAGTGAATTTTCATTTTTGGGTGAACTATCCCTTTAACACAGCTCCACAGCACTGCTGCCATATCAGCTCACAGAGTTGTATGCTTGGCAAGAGTTTGACAAACATCATCGCTGTGGGTTTGTTGGACTATATTTGAAGCACACCGACATAAAACCAGACCTGTTCAACAACATCAATATCACCCACTCCATCTGTTCTATTTTCATTGAGAACTGAGTGCAGCCATCCAGAAAATGTCCCTCTTTCTTCTTGGTCCTATGAGACCAAATATCCACAATCTGATGTGCAGTTGTCTCCTCTTGCTGTTTACAGTCATCACACACCTCTCATTAGTTTGCTGCAGAGTGTAGCAACACAGTCAACTCAAGTCTGCTGCTACATCCACCGACGTGAGCCCAGGGTCAGCGTGTTGCTGCCTTCACAGATATTTTGTTTTGATTAACATTTCATCAATGCATTGACTTGATAATATTTCTTTGTTGCCGACTTGAGACAAGGTGTGATTGCTTTGGTGATGGGATTGCAGCAGAGGCTGGATTTACGCAGGATGTTTGTGTTTGGGTGAAGGAGGTGGAGGAGGGATTCACTGCATATTCACTCCACGTAGAGGATTGTCAAATTCTCTATGTGGAGTACATGTACATGGTACACTGACCGTGTGTCAGTGTGTGTCTGTCTGCATTAGACTCACTGACAGCTCACATAAGACCTGTCCGTCTGTGTGTGTGTTCGTGTGTGTATGTGAGTGAAAGGCAGGATGTTTGACTTGTTCTGTTTATGTTTTCTCTTCCTCTTGTCTTGAGTATTTACTCTAAGTATTTACACTAAGTACTAATATTACTTGATGTATACAACTCTTTGTCTCACACTTTTTCTCTAGAAGATCAACATTTTAGGTAACCTAACATAGTCAGAGTAAAGTCACTGTTCAGATCATGTTGTATCATTAATGAAATCTGCTTTATTCTTCTTCTCTCCTCAGTCCATCACTGTCTTCAGCTCCTTGTGTGATAACCCCTCTGTTGTTTATCTTTCAGCTCTTTAGGGATGTTCGATAATCTTCGCTGCAAGAAAGGTGAGACATATGTCACACTCGAGTTGATTATAATGTGGATAATGAGGGGAAAAACGTTTCCTCACACTCAAAACTGTGCAAATGTATTTTTTAATTTACAAGCTTTCGGTCAGAGACCTTCTCTAAGGCAAGAACAGGCTTCAAATGCAGGCAGCAACACATGAGGCCACCTAACAACGCATGATTCACCTGAGTCAGTCAGCTTGGCCTCTGTGATGACAGGCATCACGTTTGAATGAACTACAAGTTAAAGACACAACACAGATACAACAATTTTCAGATTAAATAAATGTTGGTTTGTGTGTATTCAATGTTCTGAGTTGATGTAAATATGTTTTTGATGATAAAACTAATATGCAGTTACAGTGGATCAGAATTTATTCTGTTGCAATAGTTTTCTCTCTATAATTACACCTTTCACTGTTATAGCTCCAGCTGTTAAAATATCCTCAACTCTTGGATAAAAAATTCAGTAATGACACAATCAATCAAGTGCATAAATGAACAAAGCTTTAGAATAATGTCCACCTGAATAAAATGTGGTTCTCAGCTGACAAATCTTACTGCAGATTATGACTTGAGTAAAAAGCTCAGACTCTAGCTAATGACTCTGTGACTGTTAAATAGTGCTGAAATGATTATTAAATTATTCCAAAAGAAAACTTATCATTTTCTCTAATGAATCGATCATTTTCTAATGTTTGGGTTGCCTTTGCCTCTGAGGTACATAATGGTTTTTTTTCATTCATTTCCCACATTTATTTACAAAATAATGAATGGAAATAGTAATAAACAAATACATCAATAATGAAAATAATCATTTTAGAAGCAGCCCTGTTTTAAATGAGCCTGCAATATAATTCCAGGCTTCACTGAAACTGACATATCACAGAGATTAAGTGGACGATGGGAGGTGATGCGTCGCTATATTTGTCAGACTGTGTATTTGCCGTGTATCTCCTCTCTTGACCGCTGCTCATTGAGTCCACGTCATATCAGCAGCCTCGTGTCTGGTTGCCATGGCTCCGAGACATTTGTAGTCTGGATGAAAATTTGGAGCTTGGTCTCTGGATGCTGCTGTGAAGCTGATTTTAGGGTTAAAGGATAAAAAGCAACATGTTATTTTCACTATGCAGATTTAAAAAAATCATGTAAAAGTATTTATGAAAGAAAAAGTTGTAAACACTGAATTTAATCACTGTCCATCTGGATGTTTGTTCTTTAAAGGGCAGATGGTCGGCCTCATCACGAACCTTAAACAATCCCAATTACGTCATCGCTCTGTGACTGGACAGAGCAGTAATGGACTCGCACACTGTGTCGGGATTATGGCCTCGCACCGCCGTCTGCTCCTCTTTTGCTGGAAATGAAACGGACCAAAAACAGTGTGGACGACAGGATCGTGTGTAAAATAGAACCTACACTGGTTTCCCTGCAAAAAAGAATTGAACTTGAACAGGAGAAGCAGCTGTGGCATTAAAGTGACTGTTTGACGTACAACAATCACTCTGAAGATTTCCTGAATCAGCTCAACGTGGAGCAAGTCTGCGCTCAATGTTTCCACTGGTCAGTGTCAGGAAATCACTGAATAGTTTTACAGGACAGAAGCATGAGGAGACATGCTGAGTTAAAGCCGTAGTCAGGTTATTACAGGCACGAGCATGAGTGCTTAGATTTTACATAGAAAATACAGGTTTATATATTCTAGAGACATTTCTAATTCTGTGGTGTTTAGTTCTTTCTGTGTCACTGCTCGACGAGTTGTTGGAATCACCCTGCAGTTCAACAGCTGAAACATTTGCTATTGTAAGTAAATCTGATGTGTGATTTTTGAGAGCTGATTGGTCTCAGTGGAGACTGGGCCTGAGAGAAAGATGAGAAATAGGTGATAACATATCGGTAACATTTTGGTGTCTGTCTGCCTTTGTCAGGGTTACATACTGAAGAGATCCTTGTGTCAATTTGTCTATGTGTGAATATGTGTATTTGTGAGGGGTGAAGGAAAGAGAAGCATGTGCTGTAAAAAACATCATTTTTTAAAGATTAAAATAAAAAAAAGTCACAGGTGAGAGCTAAAAAATGAATCAATCACAATCAATCAACCTTCAGTCCATCATGGTCATTGATCTTTCTTTTTACTGGGGCCTAAACTTGTATATATATATTTTTTTCTGAAGGATTAACCTGCCAACAGTTGCCTTACGAGATGCTTCGAATGTTTCCCACCCTCACTACTTTTATCGTGTTGTTGCCTGGATGCCACCTGTAGCGTCTCCTCGTTGTAAAGATCTGTTATTTATTTGGACAGCAGAGGAGGCTGGATGCTGCGCTGTAGATTGTTCTTTTGCTAAATATTAGTTTTAAACACCTTTTTATAATCACAGTGCCTGTGATAATGTGTATATACAGTACAGATTATTTGTGTGTGTGTTAATAGGCGTCCTTAAGCTCCTTGACTCCAGTCCACTCAGTAAAGTAAAGACTGAGACTGTAGTGACAGTAATGAGAGACAGTAAATGTCAAAAATGAGTTGTTAATGTTTATGCAAGTGTTCACCTCCTTCAAGTCAACAAGTGTCTTATTCAACCGTTTTAAAGTCCTGCTACAAGATCAGGTTGTAACATCTTGTCTAATCTGCTTCGTTTATCTGAGGCTGCTGCACAGACATACATACACTCTGACGTTACAGCGCCACCACCAGGTTTCATTATAGGGATGTGATGTGCAGTATGTGTGGATCTTTTACATCTTATTATCTTCACTCTGAATGGTACTTATAAGCAAACTCACTAGTTTGCATTAAAGACCCTTTGTCTATGCAGTCAGAGTGACCTCTCATTCCTGTGAGTGTGATGTATAACTGTGATAGGACTGCCCATAGGAAATTTCACAATATACATATATAGTTTTTGTTCTTGTGAATTCTACATCTCTTTTTCTTCAAATGTGATCCAAACATTCACATGGCTTGAAAAAAATGAAGCGGTTTTCAGTAGCCAAAGGTCAAAGGTCAAGGTGACCTCATGAATCTGGAGAGAGAAAGTACGTAGATTGAAATTGCACTTGTTGACGGAGGCATAAAACTGCACGGCGAGAATTCTAGTCATGGGAAGTTCAGCTTGTGGAAATAATTTTAATTTGATCATTTGAAACATCTTAAGCACATGTCCGTGTTTTAAAACAGTAGAGGTCCTGCAGGTGGAGGTGAATACTTTACATCTGCAGTGTATATCCTCAGATTCCATTTTGTATTTCTGTTACTCTGCATTTTACTGATTTTGCATATTAAGAATCTAATAAATACATTGAGATAGTTAACATGTGTTGTGTCGTGTCTTGTTGAACACAGATTGAGTTGTAGTGCACGTTTACTTTTAATAAAAAATGTGTTTCACCACATGGTTGATGGCCTTTCAGCTCTGACCCGCCTTCATGCTAATCCACTCGTTTTTTTCTTTGCTGCTTTTATGAAATGAATGTGCAAAGACACACACATACACGTGTACTGTCAAAGTCTAATCTGCCCTACAGGGGGCCTGTGACAAAACAAGCTGCGCAACAAACGTGTACACAACACATCACACGTGCGCATAATGTAAACACAAATACATAGGGACAGAGACTTTCATCAGGCCTGTGGGTTTCATGGTAATGTCATGCTACACTAAAACAGAAGCCTATAGATGTGCTTCAAGGAAGAATGTGTGTGGTTGGGGTACAGTGATCATAGGGAGAGCCCTGAGGAGGTTTCCTGTGTGTGTGTGTGTGTGTGTGTGTGTGTGTGTGCGTGTGCGTGTGTTTGTGAGTCACGATGGTCCACCAGCTCTATGTTCGTTCTTCTAAGCAGATCTGACACATCAGGGTCATTCTGTACCTCAAGACACACACCGACAGTGCCCCGTAAGGGACTCACACACAGGAGACCTTCACTGTACTGTTCACACACGCACAGGGAACCCACCGGGAGGTACACACAGGAGGATGCTTAAACATACACACACTAATGTGGCCTTTACTATATAGGTCATAGCAGCAGTTGCTTAAAGCAGAGGAGTGAGGACGGATGAAGGGCCCGCGAATGGAAGACGGAGATAAAGTCAAAACTGGGGGAAACAAGCTTGAGGGGCTGGGCCTGCAGGGCGGCAGCTGCCAGGACCTGCCAGCCCACCTGCCGGCTCCCAAATATAACATGCAGTTTCACCGAGCACAGTGGGGCCACTAGTCCAGAGATAGACAAACAATAGGAGGGAAGACAGCAGCAGAAATCTGGACATCCACCTGTAGGAGCCAGAGCTCTTCATCTGCACTCAGAGCCCACAGCCATGAGAGCAGAGTGAGGGAGTGACACGTAAATTGGATTTCATCGCGTGCTGCACTGCATCATCAGACGGGAAGGCTGCTTCCTTTATGTGAAGTTCGGCCTTAACTGAGTCAGCTCCGGGAAGCCAGGGTGAGTCCATAATGACACACTGACTGTGGGCATTGCACACAGATACAAAACCATAGAGTCGTGATGTGTTCCTGAAGCAAGACCAACAAAACCCTGATTCACCAACAACCATACAGCCCATGTCACGTTTCATAAATACTTGTTATAATAGTCAGTTATAATGACACGACAAATGTAAAATGTATTTATTATATATTGTATGATAATTTATGTCATACCCAATATAGTTGATCACCTGTACAATGTAATGATAGTCACTGTTACAACATTAACACCACAGAGCACACACTCAAAAATAACACAAACCAGAGTGGCTCTCAGTAGAGCGCTGTTGGTCTGTGGGGTTTCCAGCCTATCTTCTATTAAACTTTTATTGAAGCTCGTAAGTGTTGTGGGTAATAAATGCATCTTATTCTGGCTGCTACTCTCTGACTCAGCCAGCAAATCAAGGCCCAACGGTTACACGTGATCCAAATCATGATTGTCTAGTTCTTACAGTAGAAAACTAAAAGAAGACAAGGATGTGTGATGACAGAGAAGCTAAATGATGTATTTGTTACAGAAAGTGAAAAAAAAAGAAAATGTTCTCAAAAAGTTTGGTGGAAATTAGTTGAGTAGTTTTTGCACAATTCTGCTTATGATTAAATCAACAAACAGACAATTAGAATGGCACTTTCTTAATTTGTCTTATCTCCCATCCTTCAATTAAGTTTGGTGGAAATAAATTCAATGGTTTTTGCATTATCCTGCTGACAAATAGAAAAATAACCACAGACTGGGGAGAGAAGATAAACATCCTTGGTGGAAATAATTAACTAAATTACCTCAAATTGATGTTGATGTGATTGTGACTGTGTAAGAACAACACTTACGATATTTTTTGGATATATTTCCAGCAGATACAGGCATTGTGAATAATCAGGTAACAGAGGGTATTGTGGGTCAGTTTTAATAAAAACAATTGAAATTCATTTGCTGTTCAACTCAACAGTTGGTGAACCACACAAGATATTTCTAAACGTCGCTTGAGACAGATTTACCCAGATCCAAATCAGGCCTGTTACATGGACCAAGAAAGAACTCATTAAATTGAATGCACACTCAGTAAAAATCAGGTACATCAAGAGAACTGATACCTATCAGTGTGTGAAATGTGGTGCCGCTTGAATACATTTCAGGGCCTCTACGGAGGCAAGTGCCATTCTAGTTTGTACCGTTACTTTCATGGTGGCAGTTGTGTGTGAGTCTGTTTACGTCTCTCCTTGATAAACACGGTACTTGTGTGCAAAAGAGGGCACCGTGAATTAAATTAAACTTGATTTGAAAGCCCCCTGCCCCCCAACATCCTTCCCACACTCTCCAGGGGCACCGCACAGGGCGTACTGACCAGCTGCATCTCCATCTGGTACAGTGGGACACTGTAAGTCTCAGAGCAGACGTCCCTGAAAGTGGTCAGGACAGCTGAAAAGATCATTGGGACTTGACTTCCATCATTCCAAGACATTTCTATCAAACGCAGTCTGACCAAGGCCGTCAACCTTGCCACCCTTCATCATGGACTGCCCGCTCCTCTGCTCTCCGGCCAAAGATGTTACAGCTTGATGAGCAGAACTCTCAGGTCCTGCAAAAGCTTCTTCCCCCGAAACTCACCCCATTGAACTAAACACTTTTTAACCTTGTTTAGATAAGTGCTTTAAAGTTATTATTATTATTATGATTATTATTATTATCAACTCACCATGCTAGTCAATGTGTCAGTCTACAGTTCATTACAATACAAAGTGTTTATTATATTTATCTATTCATCAGTGCTTACAATTCCATCCAATTTGTGCAATAATTCCAATGACTGCTTTTATCTTAATCACCTATTTATTCAATATGTGTCATTTGATTCAGTTGCATACAATATCCTAATGTCTTGCTAGTTATTATTTTATTTGTTATTAGTATTTTTAACTTTAGACATTGTTTTTACTTACCATTGGTGAGACAGATATAATGAATACAATGTGACTTGGTCTTCCACCAAAATGTTTGGATTAAACACTGCTCGTTCATATTGTTCTGCAGCTTTAACCCCTCACATCACACGTACCTGTCCCACACTGTGTCCTCTACATTCACCTGTAGTGTGAGGCATCACTCCACATTTGGATAATGACTCTTCCACCTGCCACAACCTGCCAACACCGTCTACTCCACTACTAATAAGCTTTTCACACATTTTACAAATAGAACTGACTGTGCCGTTCATATCCAACACACATTTTTTTCATTTTGCCTTTTTTGGGGCCAAACAAAATCATTTTAGAATCAGAAACCCTGATCTTTCTGCTTTGTTGTCAAGGAAACCAGCCAAGCGAGCGCTGATCACATCAAAGGTGTTGATCCTTGCCGCGGTTTGACTGTACAAAGCTTTTCTGTCAGAGGCCGTGTTGCATTTCATTTGATGTTGTTCTTCAGTGGGGCTGAGCTCGCCGTGTCGAGCTGCATCAGGAGGTTCACACTGAAGCGGCACGAGCCTTTTCCCTTCCGGTGTCTGCCATGTCAGGAGCAGGCGGTGATATAAGCATCTGTCAGGCAGATTGAAGAGGTGTGAAGAGATGTGTGCAGGTGAGAGGGAAGTGTACGTCGGCCTTCTGCCAAGTGTTTCAAGATGACATAAGATAAGATCCTTATCAGTCCAACAATGGAGACATTTGCAATAATAGGCATCAGTGAGTATGAATAAGTTACATGTAATAGTTAAAGGTACAGTGTGTAGAATTTTGTGATATCTAGTGTTGAAGTTACATGTTGCAGCTGAACACCCCTCACCTCACCCTCTCCTTCTAAACATGAAAAATAACCTGTGGTAGCTTCAGTTGTCAGAAAAACTCAAAAGGTGTTTAGTTTGTTCAGTCTGGACTAATGTAAAAAACATGGCGGCCTCCGTAGAGAGGGTCCCCTTCATGTAAATATAAAGTTTTTGAATATAAAGCTCCTTTTCTTGGGTAAAGAAAACTACAATTCATACAATTTAGAACTAATATATACCCTCAATGTGTCAGAATATGTGCAGTGAATGGGTCGCACATGAACCATTATATTGCACAGAGAGTTAAACCAGAGTTAAAGAGCAGGAGTCCATATTGGGTGCGTGTAGTTCTACTGGGAGCAGAGCTGGTTGTGCAGTCTTACTGCTGCAGGAAGGAACCACCTGCGACTCCTCAGAGCCCAGTTCCCTAATGGTGTCCTGCAGGTCGTCCAGTTTTGTTCCCTAATGAGCTGGATCCATGAAGAACTTTGTCATTTCTGTTAAGATAATGAGACGAGAGGTTAAAGAGTCGATGCAGAAATTGTATCGGTGGCTATTTTGTAGTTGAATCACATGTCTCCTCTGCAGGAATTAATTCAGCTAAATAAGTGTGGCTATGATGGTTCAGTGCTCGTGTTGTAATTATACTCACTGACTGTTGGATAAAACATGTTTTTGAGTCTTAGCTGTGGCTTGTATCATTAACACCTGAATTTAAGTGTTTTCGAGAGTTCATCTGCAGAGTCATCAAAGTGCCGAAGCGAAATGAGAAGAGCTGTGTTTACATGAGACCTTAATTAATTTAAAGCAGGAGAACATCCATCAGCTCCTTCAGGTCTGCAGCCATATTGATTTGAATGTAACATGTTTACCCATTAAACAAACAGGAGGCCTGCAGCCAATCCAGACTGCACTGCTGGAGTGAAGATTCATATCTAACGTCTAAGGTGATTGTAATTCAGGTGCAATTAAAGCTACTCCCATTGACAAATGTTGATTTTTTTCTCTCAGGAGAGTTCCGCATGTTGAGGTTTCTGGTTCAGTGCAGTATCGGCTTGTCAGAGAAGAGCCACCGATGCTACACGCTACAACACTCACTGTCTCTTCTTATCTGCCTCTGACATTTGCTGAAATTAGAACAGTGTAGTGATTATATTCAACATTTCAAACGAGTAATGTTACTGGTTCGCATCAACCTGCTCGTCTACATTCCACCGCACGTTATCGCCAAAGCTTGAGTTTACTGTTGCAGCTTAGTCAGTGGATACAGAGGAGTTACACTTTAAACACGAGGCTTCACGTGGAGAAGTGAAGATGAACCCTCGGCCACCAGGATGCCAGCTTCACCTTAACTGAATAACAACTTCAGCTCAACACATTGAAAACATGAGGATGTGGAACCCGTGTTTGTTCATGTAAAAACTAAAAGACTACAGGCGGCTGTGAATCAGGAGGTAGAGCGGATCG
Source organism: Paralichthys olivaceus (assembly GCF_024713975.1). NCBI lineage: Eukaryota > Metazoa > Chordata > Actinopteri > Pleuronectiformes > Paralichthyidae > Paralichthys > Paralichthys olivaceus. The sequence continues at coordinate 12,108,118 of NC_091103.1, read as the reverse complement.
TTCACTAACCAGAAGGTTGGTGGTTTGATCCCTGTCTCCTCCAGTTTCGGCTGTGTCCAGGCAAATTGTCCTTGGGCACTAAACCCGAAACTGTGTTGGGTATAGCCGTGTACAAAGGGCTTTATGAATTGTGTTTTAATGGGTGAATTTACACACAATTCATTTACAAATACAGGAAAAAAAAAAGAAAAAAGATTGTCCTTAGAATAACGTGAATTTTAACATCTATTCAATCACAACTAGAATAACACTCAGTAGAGTGCATGCCTCCAAATATTAGTTCCCATATATAGTTAGTTCCCTATATAACAAAAAGCAGATTTGTGTAAAAATGTGTTTGTTGTAGTACAACATTCACATTCAGAAACTGTGTCTGATTCTATAAGTCTCAGGAAAGTTGTTTCCAATAATTGTCAAGTTTTTGAACCTCTCCCCAAGATAAACAGTCATAATCCCTGTTTAATCTGCTCTCTGACCTTTACGCTGAAACAAAAAGTACAAGCTCCGTCTGAGGGCTACAAGTAAACACACAGCTCAATGTGTAGAAGGCATGAATTAAGAAAATAAAGTCAATCCAAGCTGTTCTCCTCATCACCCTCTGATGTTTTTTCGTGGCTCCCAGGTGTGTGCATGTGTGTGTGTGTGCATGTGTGTGTGTGTGTGTGTGTGTAGTCCTCCTTCTTATCCCAGAAGCCCCTCCTGCAGGCTGCAGCTGCAAATGAAAACAGAGCTAGAGCAAACTTGTGTGATCCAGAGAGAGTTCGATTGTGTGCGGAGCCACGTGGAGCATCCCTCAGCTGGAGACACTTCATCTGAACTGTTCCCTTTAATGCATATCATCAACACCTCCACTTCAGTCACCTCCAGCTGGCTGTATGGAAATGTACAGGGCCACATGCACACACACACACACACACACACAGTAATGTCTTACTCTAACATATTATCTAGATTCACACACACACTTGCTGAGTCCCGCAGCACTTTTTCTTCAGTCCTGCGAAAGCTGTCGTGCTTGGCTGCGTCTGTTACCACCCTCCAGCCCCTCCCTTCAAGCTTATCACCAATTACTGGTCCTCGAGAAGAAAAAAGAGGAAGAAAAAAAAAAGATGGGAAAGAGGCCCTTCTCCTTGTCCCCATGGCAACCGCTCTCGTCTTCTCCTTTTTCTGCACAATCAATCAGACAACGACTGTCTCGCTGTCCTGCCCCGGCCGGGCTAAAGGGGAGAGGTGCAGCGCAGAAAGCAAACACACATTCAGAGGTTTGTTGTACCCACAGAGTCTCTATCAGTCCTCCATCTTTGTCCAGTGTTTACTTTCTTTGCTTTTGTTTCCGTCACCTCTAAATGACCTCACATACTTTAGAGCACAAGCAGCAAAAGCAAGGAAGTTTTAAAAATCTTTTTGCTGATAAAATGAAAATAATAACTATTATATAATCATATATGATAATAATATTAATTATTATTATTAAGTAAATACATTTTATTTCACCAGGCCTTTCTAAATACTCTACAATACATCATATCTAAACACATTAATAATCAAAACCACATGTTAGACTCAGGAGACACAAACACATGTAAATAAAATATGTCTGACACAAGTAGAATTCAGAGGTTAGATTGAAGTTCAAGTTTTTAAATGAAGAGGTAGATACCCCTGTGTCATCTGTATATAAGATGGACAACACGACTCCACTTCCTCCCACTACCGAGAAATGAAGCCCAAATATTTTGCAAACAAATGTCACCATCTTGCACATTTAGAGCCAAATTCTGTGAATTAGGGATTGACCAACAGTGAGCCAGGCACAGCTGTCAGTCATGATGTTTCAATCCCTTATTTATGGCATCAAGTGACGGAAAAATTTACATTTGAATGAACAAACACCGGTGTCATAAGAACTACGTAAAATTACAGAAACTGCCTTTGAGAAAAATATTTTTGATGTGTATTTTGACTTTTTAGTTTCTGTTAACATGGAGGAGGTGGGCTTTATAACCTATGCTGCAGCCAGCCAGCAGGTGATCAAGACTCTTTGACTTCACTCTTCTTTATATACAGTCTACATGCCCTTCTAATGATACAAGAATATTCAGTTATACTCACTAATGGAGCGTGTGCACCCCGCTCATATTTTGCATTGTTAACCATTTTAAGAGATGTCACCTGCTGCAGGTTCACTGTCTGTCAAAGGCTAGAAACAGGTGAAAATAAGAATCCTGGTTCTGCCCAAAACACCCCTGAAGTTCAAGACTAAACAGATTATCACATTTTTCAAAAACATTGTACGAAAACCAATGATCAAAACTGGCGCCTCTGTGTTTTACAAGCGATAACAGGTAAGACACATTGACCAAATACCAGCATGCAGAGTAAAAAAGTGTATTTTTTTCTAAATCAAGTTTAAATGCCATAAAAACACAGTAATATGATATATTTGTGCGCAGGATTGTTAAATTGCTCAATGGTCTTGAAAGTTAAAATAAAATTCACATCATTCTAATCTGGAAAAACAAAAACTATAGAATGTGGGCTATTTCCTGAAATGAACTTCTCCTCCAGTCTCACTGTTACTGAGTTCAAATCAGATCCGGATGAGCGATGGCTAATGGCATAAAATATAAATGCATCTCTGCCTTTTTCTTCCATATGCTCGTCCCATTTCTGCCTCCGTCTTCCCCTCCACCAGTCTCCTTGTTTTTTTACTCTTTTCCCACTTCCCACCTCGCCTTCGTCTTTTCTTTGACTTTATCTTTCAGCTGCTGATTTCTCACCAGCAGCAGACACAGAGGAATTGGAGAACATTTTGTGTCTGACACCCGACTTATCTCGCAGATAAAATCACCATGGAGGAACTCAGGAGGAGGAGGAAGAGGAGGAGGAGGGGAAACAGGCTGACTGGAGGGAGGGGAAAGGTGGAGAGAGAGAGAGAGAGAGAGAATGGAAAGGTGTAGATGTATAAATGGGACAAGAGATGGTACAAGAGGCAGACGAGGAAGATGAAGATGGAAAAGGAAAGAATAGGTACAGATGGGAAGGAGGAAGCGTTGAAAAGTGTAAAAATGAATGCTCACTGAAAGACAGGAGAGAAACTGGAGGTGATGAAGATAGGGAAATAAGAGGTGATGAATGTGGAGAGACAGGAAAGAGGGGGATGATGGATGAAGAGGAGAAGAAAAGAAGATAGGAGGGCCGTGGGAGCAGCATATCCAAACAATTTATTAAGATTCTGTGATCTCATAATCACCACTTATTTTTTCTTCCAAAGATGCTGAACACTGTGACAATCAGGAAACGCACTGAGCTGAAATCAATGAAGGAGGGAGGAGAGGAAGAGGAAGGGAGCGGTGATGGGGAGGATGGAGGAGGAGGAGGAGGAGGAGGGAGGAAGGGAGGGCCTGGGAGACAAGTGCTATTAGTCGGTTACTCAGTCTAAAGACGCTGTGGGCAATTGCACCACTAGCCATTGTGTGTGTGTGTGTGTGTGTGTGTGTGTGTGTGTATGTGTGTATGTGGGACAGGATGTGCACAGCCAACCGGCTGAGGAATCCGCCTGTTAATCACTGTACAGTTTAATTAAACTTGATTGGCCTAATGTGCCGCGGGGCAGATGATATCACTGTATCATATATAAAGGCAGCTGCGGCGGTGGCGTTGTGTGTGTGTGTGTGTGCATGTGTGTGTGTGTGTGCTGGCAAACACATTTCTCTGCTGACACAGTGGCATAAATAAAACTTATCTCTCTAAGCCTGTTGACAGTGAGTATATATACTTTCTTCTATCTTCTTTTTTCTTCCGGCTCCCTCGCTCACCCATCATCACAGTGTTGTGTACATATTTCTCTCCCAAGGTCTTAATCCCCTCCTCTCTCCAGGACGGCTACTGTTGTTGAATGTTGTGCAGACAAACTGTGATGGAACAAAATAAGAGGAGGTACGAAACACATTCCAGACATGCACTGAACTCCAGATATTCTCCTGACATTATCCGGAGGGGCTGCACGTGAGGACGCAAACAAAAAAGAGTGAATTTGTACATCATGTCCTACCTCCTGCGTGCTCTACCCAGACCCCTCACCTCAATGTCCTGGAAATGTTCCTGTTGTTGTGAGAGCGACTGACCCGGACAATTTCCTGCTGCCTTCTTTACGCGTAAAAGACAAACTCAGGGCATCACAGGGCCGACAAATATTCAAGCTCATAGAGTTGCTGATGAACTTGATTTAAGTATGGGAGGAAGCTGGAGGAAAACCCACAAACAAATCCAAAAATAACCTTCTAACTGTGAGGTGACAGGGACAAGGAATACCTTTTGTGGGTATAAACATTTGATCTAAAGATATGAACATGATAAGCAGCATTTCAAACTGCACTGATAGAAAACACCCTGATGAATATTACAGTGTTCATCTCAGGAGATAGATGATGATGATAAATTACTGCAAGTGGATCTTGTGATGAACATTTAGCTAAATGCTCTCTCACACACAAACACACACACAAACACACACACACAGACACACACACACAGACACTCACACACACAGGAATCTATCATCATCAGCAGCTCCAAAATTAATACAAGTGAATGCATCTGTTTATACAGAGTGCTCACTGAGGACAGAGTAGACTGACCTCTTCTACCCCAACCATCAGGACTTCTTATTCTCCTCCTGCTCTCAGCTTCATGCATCATACACACACACACACACACACACACACACACACACACACACACACCAGAAACACGTGACATCAAATTCTTTATTTAAAGGTTAAGAAATGTTCAAAATCAATATTAACAATTCTTTTCTGTTTCAAATCAGTTACCTCATTTCTTTTCTTTGAATTTTCAGAACACAAAGCACAGACATTTTTGATTTATTAATGTGTCTTTTTTAAATGAATAGATGATAAAACATTTAAATCAATGCTGGATTAATGTTTCACAAATGTAAGAATTGTTGGTGGAACCTTGTTTTGTTTGTCCCTGTCTGATTTAAATGACATCAATAAAGTTTGGTTTAGTGTTGAAAAAAAAAAAAATCTGAAGTGGGTCTAGACGGGAACAATAAATCAAGCGCATCCTCGGGAATCACATGTGACTGATTAGGAAGTGAAGTTGCGCACGTTTCTCATGTCAGAGAAAAACACGTGTAGCCTGTTTCTGTCCGGATCCTTAGAAAGAAACTGAGCTTCAGGAAACATAAAGACTCATCTTGTCATTTTACTTTGGAGATTTTAGGAGAAAACGACTTCCTGTCAAAAACTCCTGGATATGACCCAGTGAACTCAGCAGATGACGTCAGCATCAGCAACGACAGGTACGAGACAAACACACCGGAGCTTTTGTGTGTGTGTGTGTGTGTGTGTGTGTGTGTGTGTGTGTGTGTGTGTTGAGTTGAGTTGAGTTGAGCAGTATCACCATCTTAAGTATATATATTGAACTGGTATTAAGTACTGAATAGGTTATAAGGATAACATTTCTTATGTGTGTACTGTACTGTTTATATATATGCTGTAATCACTGGTTACCAAGCACATATACACATCAGAACTAATAGTATTGCCCATAATCAATAGTCTAAATGTCATTCCTGTTTACACTCTGAAGTGCAAACACGTCTTTGGCCATGAATGTTGTTATTTGATGATGGGGGATGATTTATTTACTATTGCCTACAACATAAGGTTACGTATGTGTACAAGTTATGATGGTTTATTCCAGGCCATAGCCCATCCCTTATCTATACTGCTTATCCAATCCCAGCTGACATTGGGGGAGTGGTGGGGTTCACCCTGGACAGGTCGCCAGCGTATCACAGGGCCAACATAAAGAGACAAAGAAATATTCATGCTCACGCTCACACTTACTTTCTCCAATTAACCTAACCCCACTCTGCATGTCAGTGTGGGAGGAAGCTGGAGTATCCAGAGAAAACCCACTCAGACATGGGCAGAACATGAAAATCAGGTGACAGTGCTAACCACCGTGTCAGCCCCCATCTGGATGTACCTATCTGAATATATATCCTCATGCACACCTGCATGTGTCGTATTATTATGTCCAGTGATGATGTGATAAAAATATCTGAGCCCGAGAGCAGAGAGATAGCAAATAAAGATGGTCACTCTGGAGACGAGGGAGGCCTTCGTGCATCATATGTCTGCGGTCAGGATCAGCCCTCTGAGCACAAAGCAGCATGGGTGCTGTTCAGGGAGCAAGAGAGAAAATAGAGACTGTGCAGATGATGTAGCCACAGGGCTGTTTTGCGTGTGTGCGTGTGTGTGTGTGTCTGTCTGTGCTTGTGTGTAGTCCTGGGTTATGCTCTCATAGTTATGTAAGCTAGTTGGGAAAAGGGCTAAACTCTGCACACAGTAAAGCAGGTTGGTGGGGGGGGGGGATAAAACATATTTTCCAAAAACTGAAAATGAGCCAGATTGTATCTTAATGAGACAGACACACACACACACAGCGGAGGTGCAGTAATTCTGTCTGTTACATCACAATTGTCCTAACTTCTGTCACGATTCTGTGAGCAGAACTTTTCATATTGCACCATAATCCTCTTTTCTCTCCCCTCATTTCTCTTCTCGCAAAATCACCGCCCTCACCCCTCTCTCCTCCAAACTGCAGTATTTGTTTTGCTGCGTGTCTCAGAGTGCACATATGGCATTGCGACGTACATTCCTGCGTGATGTGCCCGGGCCGCCGCTAAGTCGAGAGAAACCTATCAGCTCTTTCTAACAAATGCCAACATCTGCGTGAGAGTCGGTGTGTTTACGCATGTCGCTTTGCACTTAAGGGATAATCCCTTTGCTCCTATTATTTGATACAAATGATACTTGGGGAAACAAAAACTCTGTAATGATTTAGTTTACTGGTGTTTACGTAAACGCAAACAAAGCAGATATAGCGGTAGATTTTTGCTGGGGTAACAGGAATTGCTTCTTAGAGCTTAGATAAGGCTGTGTTGTTTCGGTCTTAGTTTCCAGAAGCCTGAGCTGTGTGTCAGATTAACAGCTACAACCCATCAGATGAGACGCTGTGCAACTCAGGAGTTGTCCCCTGTCAATCTGAATCAAACGCAGTAGCAGCAGTTAAAGAAAATGTTAAAAATGTTGGGAAATAAACTACTTTCTTTGAGAGTTAAATGAAAACATTGATGACACACATATTTATGTTTATTCTTTAAATTTAAAAATGTAATTTCACCAGTGAACTTGCACATTGAAGTCGTGATCAGCTTAGTTCAGTTTACCATAAAGACTGTAAACAGATAGCATAGCTTCGTCCAAAGGACATGGGCATGGTGATGACATTTCTAGCTCGCAACGGAAGAGAAACAGGAGGAAAACAATATCTCGGGATCAAACAAAGAGGCCAAACACGTAGAAGATGTCTACTTGGAAAGAAAACAAGATTCAAGAGCTTTTGAATGCAATGACTGATGCTGGTCTTGATGTGCTGTGAACAAAAACAGGTGATTTCATATATAAAAAGATGGAGATGATCGCTAAATCATCCCGAGTGCTTCCTGGTGGCTGGCTGCATCGTAGGTCCTGAACGCTGCCCTCCTCCATGTTGGTTGATGGGACATGGAACAAAACAAAAAAAAGTCAAAGTAAATGTTTCGGAAGTTCTCATCACACTGATATCAAGTGTTAATTGAATGAGTCATTCGATCCTGTACAAGCATGATGAAAAGTCATGATTGACAACTGAGAATGACTCATGATTGGTCGAGTGTGTGTATCAATAAGAAGAAAGGTCCTCCGTGGTTCCAACATGTTCATTATACCACAGCGGCAGACTAAGCCACAGGCGAGTTGAAATAAGGGCTGGACTGTGGATGGATGAGCTGGATCATGTTTCTGGGGAGCAGCCAGACACCATGGCCCAAAAGCATTGAGGGTTTTCTTGGAACACCTTTCATCTCCCTGCAGGGTGAATGAAACAGAGTTGATATGGACCCAGTTCAAAACCTCCATCACAGACGCAGCTGCATCACACCGTGGCCAAGAGATGGTCGCTGCTTCTCATTGGTGGCAGCCAAAGAGCTGAAGGAGGCGCTGACTGGAGACAGAGACCTTCCAAGCTCAGTTGGCATAAAGTCCCTGAAACTGACTGCAGCTGATGCACAGCTATGGATGACAACTTCTGGAACATTACATACAAGTGATGCTGAATAATACAGGTTGTAACTGGAGCATCAGTTAATACTTTTTAACAATAACCCTCACAGTCCCCTGGTCAAACAATTAATTTTGCACATTCTCTATTTCAATATAAACAGGGCTATTAGAATATTTGCAATGAAAAAAACCGTCATGATAATAGTTTCTAAATTTACAACCTGTGAATGGTTGTTTTGTCTGTTTGTTGGTCCACTGTGTAGCCAACCTCCCCACCAATGTCAGCAGGGATTGGTTCCAGGTCCCCCAGTGACCAGCAAAGAAGGGTGGTTGAGATGGTGGATGGATGCATCTTTTTAGGCAATAATGAACTTCTTCGACTTTGTGCACCAGTCAAACAATATGTTTGCAAACATGTTGCCTGGGACCATTACAGTGTTTTAGGGATTACGATCATACCAGTTTGCATTTTGCTGGTAAGTAACAAGAGGAGCATTGATTTGTTGACGGACGTGGTCACACGGCCATCAGCTCATGTTTAAATCTCATTTAACAGTGGATGGTAGCACGTGTTGTGCTGGGATTGATAACTGATTAAACTGGAAAACATCTAACCGTCCCATTGTATTGATGGCAACATGGAGAATTTATAATAAGTTCTGTTACTTGTTTACTTATTTTTGAAAATCCAATCACATTCATTTGGCTTAGTGACATTCATCACATTAACAGCACATGAATGAATGAGCAGAGTAACAAGGTTGTCAAAGAACCATCAAAACCATTTAGTGGAAAACACCATTACACATCAAAAGCCCTCCACGCACTGCTGCACATACAGGCAGTGTGTGTGTGTGTGTGTGTGTGTGTGTGTGTGTGTGTGTGTGTGTGTGTGTGTGTGTGTGTGTGTGTGTGTGTGTGTGTGTGTGTGTGTGTGTGTGTGCGTGGCAGGGGGTAGTGTGAACGTCAGGCGCTCTTTTTATGTACATTAATGGAAAGATAAACACAAACGTCTCATGAATCCCTTTAATTCAGGCTGTTAAGCCATCTGGCCCCTCCTGAAAAACACACACAAACATTCCCTCTGTCACTCTCTCTAAACACGCACACACACACACACACACACACACACACACACACACACACACACACACACACACACACACACACACACACACACACACACAGTGGGAATGAAAATCTGAGGGCATGCAGTCAGAGGATATTATGACAAGCCAAAGTGACTATAACTCCCAGCTGATGGAGCAGTTCATAGTTGTTCTCTCTCTTACACACAAACACACACTCACACATCACTGACGAGGAAATACCCAGTCACTTTTTTTAAAGCCTGGAGAACAAAGTCATGTATCTGGTCTTTTTTTTGGGTCTATTTCTGCAGCATTTGTAAAACTATCTAAGGTTCCTGAGTGGCTCTCAGGGAATGTATGTCCACTAAACCTGCTCAGTCCATTGAGCACAGCATAGAGGTCCAGTTAAATTAACATAAAAAAGCCTAGCTGTTTAAAGTGTGTTAAGATTTTACAGATAATGTTAAAGCCCTGCATGGTACGTGGTGCTGGTCCGGGGGAAAAAAAAAAAGCTGTCCGTGTGACACAAAGAGAATAAAAGGATGAACTCCAGTGCTGTGAAAATAAATGTTAACACCCACAAAGAGAAAGCATGCAGCGCATGACTAAGTGTGGTCAGCTGGCTTTGTGCTGACAGAAAAGTCACTGTAGGCTCTGTTGGAAAATGTTGGCAATTTTTCCACATGGCCTAAAAAAAATTCAGATTTAAAAGAAGGAGGGAACGATATTAAATGGTTTTAAGCTGCTTTAGGGCGTTTTACATTTTAATCCACAGTGACTAATGGTTATAACCATACACCGTGTATAAAGATGGATGACATGATGGCTCTCCAAAAGTGGTGGCTCGCTGCAGTGTAGGTCATAAACCTTGCCTCCTCCATGTTAGAGACTAAAAAGTACATGTCAAATAATATTTTTGCCAAGTTTATGTTTCATTAATCATTTGATGTTACATAAACGGGTAGAAATGTCATGAGATACGGCTGACACTGACTCGCCATTAGTGGAGGGGGTATATCGGCGGGACCTCAGTAACATGGCTTCATCCCATGATCAGTTCTGTGCAGACTCTGGCTCCAAATGTGCAAGAAAGATGGAAGCCTTGGTATTTGGCTTCATTTCTGGATAGTGGAAGCCAGTGGAGATGCATCGTCTATCTTTATATAGTCTATGGTCATGCAGGAGCTTTAGTTTCTCCTTGGTATGTGACCTCAATCTTACAAGATCCAGTCATATTTTACTACAATGCCTTTAATCATAGAGAAAAACTGTAATGTGTTACAGAGGACACAGCGTGTACTTTACATGCTGAATTATGAGAAATAATTGTGTGACAGCTGTATAATGTTGTGCTGAACTTAATTTCTCTTTCTTTATCTCCTGATTTAATTAACTTGATGTTGTCAAGGGGGCAGAGTAATGTCAACACAGTTAAATATCATAGTGAAACATGCAGGAATAGTATATATACATGCAGTACATACAGTAAACATGCATGCACATTCATTATGTAAACATACATGTACTGTATCTCAAAAGACAACCCATTCTTAAGAATTAGGTTACGTCTCTTTTCATTTTGGAGACTGAGAATACTCTTTAATCATAAAGTCAAGTAGAACCAGTGTAGCCCATCTATCTGGACTATTTCACACAGGCACATTCAAGTGGACTAACTGTGTTTTAGCTCTGAGCATGCAGGCCCTGACCTGGAGCAAAGTAATCCAAAGGTGGAGGATAAAGAGTTTGAGAAGGGTTATAATTGGTTTTTGGAAAACTCCACCCGGGGGACAAGTCTGGGCCATAATTGACTGTGATAAAACCATGTAAGATCATGTGAGGATGGCAGCACCTATAGGAGTTAATGCTGAGTTTGGCTAGAGGTGAAAAGAGGCTTACCTGTTGTGGGAATGGCAGGATGGAGGAAGAGAGGGGTAGGGAGTAATGGAGAAAGGTGAGGGAATGAGTAAGGACAAATCGCAGGTTTCAGGAAGGTGTTAAGGCAAGCAGAGCAGGGACGAAGGGTAGGGGAAGAGGGAAGGGAGAATAGTTAGAGAAAGGTAGGGATTAAGATAAGAAGGGATAGATTGGTGGAGTGAGAAATGTGTGGAAATTCATGTGAGCACCACAGGAGATTACTGTCTCTGCTACCAGTCATCATATCTAAACGACAAATCAAATCAGTAAAGATCACCCAAAGGAAGTCTCCCATATGGCTCATATGATATTTCTCTGGTCTTCAATACAATATGGCGAAGATACTGTATGTTTAGAAAATCATCACGCAGCTTTGTAGTTACCTTCAGCTCTATGCAGCGTTTTAAAACATTTTTCAGCTCATCGTTTTGATCATGGCTTGAAAATTCATTGTTTTGGTTGACTCTCAAAAAAAGGCAGACACAATGTTCACAACCCGGTGAACACGTTGGAGCATTAAGCAGCTAGAAAGCCATGCAGCCTCGCGGCTCCAACTGAATGATTTCTCTATATCTAAAGGATATGTCAACAAGCAACTGTTTAACCATGTCAGTGTAAATGGTCATGATAAGTGCTGTTAGCCAAAAATCAGTTACTGCAGGTTTAAGGTTCTGAAAAGATCAAGCTTGGTTTAAAGACAAAAAAACTGTGGAGATGGGATTCAGTCTCCAGCAACAAACACAGTTCACCTCACCTGCTCGTTCAGAATGAAAACGTCACCCTGGCTTTGCTACTGGGAGAGAGTAGTCATTATCTATATGACAAGAGGTCACTTGTCCGGAAAATGTAAACAGGACATTTTAAGCATTTGTTCTGTGTGTATTTGTTGAAAAAGGGATGCGGACAGATTTGAGTTTAAAGGCAGAGTGATACCAGCAATAAACACACACAGAAATAAAACATTTTTGCTTTGCCAACCTTACCCAGTCCAGCCCACAGCGTGTGATTTGACTCCGCTCCAACTGAGAGAGCTGATAAATCTTGCACAAGCTGCATTTCAAGTGCAGCTTTCAAGACATTTTATTTCTCTTTTCTTATTTTTGTCCTTACAGTTAAATATAATCTTTTGCAACCATATTGTCACTCTGATTGTCGGCTTCAGGCATGGTGTCTGGTTGGAACTCAGCATTATCACTGATACTATTGCTCAACAGAGAGCTATTTAACAATCAGGCCATGGACACAGAAAGAATCATAAATAATTAAGGGTTTTTTCAGTCGGCACTTTCAAATTCCAGGAAGTATTAACGATTGATAGATCGGGCTGGATATAAATGTCAGTAAACACTCCAGATTGAGGACGGAGTCTCTAATCAGGTTCTGATGTAATCAACTTGAGGAGCTGATACGGGAGCAACACACTGGGGATCTCAATCAACTCGAGCGTGATAAGTTTTCTCTGTGGTTGCACAGATTTGTTGAATTGCGACAAGAAGATTTTGGTTTCATGGTTACTAAACTTTTATATTGATGTCAGGGGAGTCCTGGTGTCGCCCTGTTTTCTTGACCTTATCTGATTTGCAGACCCTGATTAGACTTTGCCATTGGAGAGTCAAGTCAAACATTGAGTCTGGTACTGATATTGATCCCACTGAGCCATAAACCAAAGCACGTCTCACACTCTGTCTAGCCTTTTATTGCCAGACATAATACACAGCATTGCACTGCTTTGCAATTTCAACACATTGGATTTGTGCTCGGGGAGAAGAAATGTCTCTAATTTTCGTCTTATGTAACAAACAAATCGATTTTTAATGAGGAGGAGGCTGTTTGGGGTCACGTTAATGGGTCGCCTCAGTTTTAATCATATTTTAAAAGAGTTTCAAAATGAAAGGCGCTGTGGCTACTTTGTTCATCAGTCTTGTTTTATTTACAGCAGCAGCTCCTCTCGGTGTGTTTGAGTACAAACTGGAACAACAGGAATTTCCTCTCTCATAAAAATAAGCTTCAGTGCACTTTATTGCACAGCACCGGTCATGCACTGCTGTCACATTAAAGCTGCAGCCTCTTACCATCCCTCTCTATGGTTGAAAGCATTTAATCCGTTTTATCTTTATATGATACTGTCAGTACGCTTGGTTCTGTGCGCTTGTTAAAAAGGTTTCACTACACTGGTTACTGTTGCTTGTGTAAGACCAAGGTAACACTGAGCTTGAGAAGAGAGCACAAATTAAAAGTCCAACTGAATCATGACATTGAAAACTATATTTTCTAGCTCGGCTGGTGACATGAATCTGTGGAAGGCAGTGCTGGTCTGTTGATATGTCCCCAGGGAGAAATCCCAACAATTGGAAAGATTCCTGGCCAGTAGAAACCTAATTTCTTTGATGGTCCCCTGGCTTCTCCCCAGTCACCATCATCAGGCCACAGTTTTGATTTGATCAGTATCAATTACCTCCAATGCTAAAGACATTCTCAGTAGTAGTGAGTGAGAGCGAGAAGGCGAGAGAGCGGACGAAGCAGAGTCTGTGTATGTGTGTATCGTTACCTTTCCCTCAAATTCTGGGACTATCATACCGAAGCTACGTGATTCGTTTATAGTAATCAACTGCGCCTGAGAGGGTAAAGCAGTTGTCTTGTAGCCATCAATCCCTCTGCATGCTGAAGTGTCCTTGGGCAAGATGCTCGACCCCGGATTGCTCCTGATTGCTGTGCTGTTCTCTTAGATAATGTGCTGCTCATAGATACACTCTATAAATGTGTGTGTGAATGGGTGAACGGCAATTAGTGCTTAGAGGGGTCTTTAAAAGTACAAAGGTGCTTTTTAAATACAGACCATAGTGATCAATTTGGCAAGGACAAACGTAATCACTATAAGCGCTTTCTACTGGACTAGAAATCTGGCGTGAGGCGGCTGCCTCGCAATTCTCAATGCAGGAAAAAGCCTGCTTAATAAATGTATGAACTGGTCCATCAATGAACTTCAGTTGAGAAATTCAGCTTATTGGTGCTTAGAGGAGTATATATCCATTTCTTTGAACCAAGTCCCAGTGGACAGTTAGAGCACACACTGACTTGCCTGAATCCACAGGCTTTAGTTGAAAGTGTCCTCCTAAGCAACACATACGAAAATAAATGTTGAGACACAGCTGAGCACCATAGATCTATAGCATCTATAGGTCTCTTGGCCATTACACCAGATGTGACATGTGCACAGCCATCCACTTTGAGGCACATAGACATACACATGGTGGCAAACGTGGCTTGGAAATAATAAGGTTCACAGTCTCCTCTCAATCTACTGCAGCTCACCTCTGAATCATTCTCTCCTGTCTTCTGTCACACTCTTTTTCTCTCTCTTCTCCCCCTCCATGCTTTTTGTCTCTCTCTGCCTTGTCTTCACTTGTATCTGACAGCTCCTGCTGGGTGACCTACGATGCTTCTATTAAAATTGTAGGTCCTTGCCAGACACATTGTCCCTCTGTATTTTCTAAATTAGTGTTTCATAAAATTAGGTGCCACATGCCTCCGGCTGGTGTTTCCCTACCTGACAACTGAACAAGGAAAACATCCTCTGGGGTCCCAGGGCTACAGTAAATTGGTTACTATTTAAGGAATTTTAGTAATAGATTTCAGTATGTTATTTGGGTCCAGTACCTGGATACATAACAGACTGTGGGGGTGGGCAGAGATACTGGGGGATATGTAGCAGATCTCATGTTTGGATCTCTTCTGGTTTTTGTCTCTTTCAGTGAGATAGTCTGGCTAAAGTCAGACATCATCTGTTTAGACAGTGATATGGAGATCATCCACAAGCCACAAATTATACATAAACATGGTTTCTGTTGGGCTCCAAATACAGTGAATGCAGGCCTGCAACTACAAAAGAGGACATTAAAGTCATGATCTGATTTCTTTATAATCCATTTATATTTGTCATTTAAGACACAATTCCCCAAATTGAACTGCTTGTGACTTTACATTACATGACCTTCAACCACCTTAATCTTATCAGTTCATCTTTCAGTCTATGTGAACATTTGTGCCAAATTTGAAAGGATTCGCTCTTGAGTTACTGCGTTCTCATGGTAAAAAATGTGTTTCGTGAGGTCACAGCGACCTTTACATTTGACCATTAAAATGTAATCGGTGCATCTTTGAGTACAACTAAACATTTGTACCATATTTGAAGAAATTCCCTCAAGGTGTTCTTGAAGTACTGTGTTCAAAAGAATACACGAAAAACATAATGCCCCCGGCCACTGTCTATCACTGGCATGGAGGCATAACAACTGTACATCCCCGCCTTTATACTGAAGCTCTGAACTGTGTTGTGCAACATGTTGGTCGTGCATACTGGCTCACCATCGTGCCTTGCTAAGGCACTTTCTGCTAGAGATGCCTTATTAATTTTAGTGGTTTCACCGATGTATTTGTTTTTCTTGCTATGGCTATATGTTTGACTTGAAATTTGTCCAATCAGTGTCGGGCCAATCAGGCTGCAGTGTTTTTTCAGAATTGTATGTCTTGTCAAAGCCGTTTATTGTCCATTTTAAACTCAGTTTCCAACTGGGATGTCTTGGCTGGAAAAATAGTAAAACAGCAGCAGCTTAGAAAACACAGCCACAGGATTATTACTCTCTGTCTAAAGGTAAAAGGAAAATATGAAGGGGCAATCTATAATGATGAAGGAGTCATCTATAATGTAAACACAAGAGAAGCCCCACCACCACATCTCAGAGCCTCTTGAAACAGGAATTCATGGCTGTGACATGGATCAACACGAGACAACACGGTGCATACAGAGGCCCTGCTCGGTCACACAGGTGTTTGCAGTTATGGCTGAATAGTTGAAACTGTGTGGAGTGGGAGACATTTCCTGAGGTCGTCAAACTCATGAACAAATAATCATGAACAAGATGATTAAGATGATGATGATGATGATGAACAGATGCAACACGCCTAGGAGGAGACAGACAAGATGTCAATCAATCACAGTGACTTTGTTTACTTGGACAGAAATACTTTTGACCTTATCAAGAGTAAAACATTACTGTGATTAAGATGTTTACATGAGTTACAAATTGAGCTTTCCTTTCAAATTCCTGTTTACATGTTTCGAAGCATATGGTCCGATCATGGCCTCAAAATGTTGGGAAAACTCCAACAAGACATTATACTGTGATTAATACGTACACTGTACATGTCTACATAATGTGACTTAGGTCAGAATAGTCTACGTCGTAATGAGATAAATGTTTTATTCGGAGTTTACGTGGCAGTATGTTATATTGTGACATTGCTGTTCATGTTAACGTAGTCAGTATCTGTGTCTCAATTCAGAGATGGTGTCCTGGATTTGAAGACCGATTACAACTACTTCCAACAGGTGGTTCCTTTTCAGTCCTACCTATCCTAGGTTTTGTTGTACTTTGGTGAAAAACTATTTTTCAAAGACATTTTGGCAGAAGCAGGTGACGAGACTAACATGCTTATGACCAAATACGATGCTTACAATTTTAAATGTAAGTATCAGGCTTCAACACAGGTCTGTTGCTAGGAGTAAGAGTGGCACAAGCTGGTAGCGCAAATCATGTAAATCCCCTGCACACCAGGCTGTCTCATTTTGATTTGGCTTTCGTGGTGTATGGCCGCATCCTCCGAAGGAGACGGCCCCTGAATTGGGACACAGCTCGTGCTTACCTGCTCCCATGACTTTCAGTAGCGGTTTAATCAGGCAGCATAACTGAAAACCCCCTGCAGGTGGACAATGGATGGAGGCTGCACAGTGTTTCATACTTCCACATGCTGCGTCACATTTGTTCACAGACTTGCTGTAAGTCATAAGTGAATATATTGCCTAAAGTCGTGGGGAAGAACTCCTGACATCTGAGTAGAGTATTTAAAGCTCTTGAATGTGAACAAACATTTCACAGGCTCCAGTTTCACTAGACATTGCTCCTGCATCCCTGCTGCTTCCTCCTGTGTAGCAGCACAGGCCATAAAAGGCAGAAGATCAGCGTTGGACCGCAGGACCAGTGTGTCCCGTGACAGACACACTGGAGTCAGTGCAACATGTGGTTTGTCATTAAAACCCTGGCAGCACGAGGAGACAAGATCTTTTGGTTTTCTTTTGTTTGTGAAGGGAGAGAGAAGTGAAGCAGGTCCAGGTCCCGTCCTGTCCCAGGTCTGTGTGGGGCTGCACGGTGGCAGTTGTGTGGAAGTTTTATTTTCACATCAACACAACTTTTCATTTCCACTCATGGATTAGTGGGAGGAGCCGCGGATTTCTACTTTTATAGAAGGCACGCGCAGGTTTGATTGAAGTGAGGCGTTGACACACACACACACACACACACACACACACACACACACACACACACACACACACACACACACACACACACACACACACACACACACACACACACACAAACCCCTCTTCCCTCTCCTCTCCCTCCCTCCATATCTCTCTCACCGTTATATCCGCGCGCACCGCAGCTCCAGTATCAGTTACCGGGTCCCGACCAATCCCCGCGCGCTGTCAGGCAGCGGAGGAGAAGCACGAGAGAGAGAGACAGAGACAGAGACTGAGAGAGAGAGAGAGAGAGAGAGAAAGCAAAGAGGGGAGAAAGCGAGAGGGAGCGCACATCCAACACATCCTCCCTCACCCCTTGTTCCAAACCCCCAACAGACAGACAGACGCACAGGCAACCTCCCCCTCTTCTTCCTCTCCTCCTCCTCCTCTCCCTCTCCTCTTCTGACTGCAGCTGTTCGGGTGAACCGGGGAGGCGCGAGGCAGGATGCGCGATGGGACAAGCGTGCGGACACGCGCTCCTCTGCCGTAGCCAGCCGCCGTCCTCCGAGATGTAAGTGCGTCCCCTATAATAACTGTGTGTGTGTGTGTGTGTGTGTGTGTGTGTGTGTGTGTGTCCCGGAACGTCTCTTACTTCTGCAGCGCGCACAGACGGAGTGGATGGCTGCAGACACATGGCACCGCGCACTGAGCCGCAGCCACAGTGGTGATAGTGTGCTGTAGTAGTGTGAGTGTGACCTACTGGGTGTCATTATCCCCCTGACAGCAGCACTGAGGACCCCATGTGAACCGTGCTGCCAACTGCTCACACACACACACACACACACACACACACACACACACACACACACACACACACACACACACACACACACACACACAGCATCATGATGTAATATCACTAAAATGTTGTCATAGTGTGTCTAGACTGCTCCACAGGGAGTTCAGTGACCTTACAGTGCCTTTGTGTCTTCCAGGGATTTTTTTACACTGCGGTCTGATAAAGCTACTTTCCTCCAATACTCTAACGGGCACTGATACATCTGCCATGACAGTCCTGATTGAATTCCCTCCTCTTTATGCTAAAATGCTCTAAAGGCTTTTGACTTTGAGGAAACTAACTTGACTGAAATACTCTCTGGCCTGAACTGTTGTAGCCTCTGTGTGTGCAGCAAAAGCCTGGGATGGTTCAACTTGTGTGGCACCTTCTATAAACGGGCTATAATTAGTCATTTTACATTGTAAGCCATTAAAGGGACCAGGTTGCCAGGTTGGGCAAAATGAGCCCTGCAAGAACTGGATCAAAATCCAGTTATCAACAGCCTTCTAATTTCTTAAATTATTTAAAGGCTGGGGGATAAAACATTATCATCTTTAGGCTGGATTATACATTCTGATAATATGTTTATGGCCATGTAATTTTTATCAATAGTTATATCACAAAAGTTGAATATATATAGATTGAATTCGTCATTTATCATCGTCAGAATTGTTAAATGTTATTCTGTTTATCAACACAGTCATTCTCTGCTCATAAAGAAGAGTTAAACACAACAACCACTCAGCAGCAAACTCAGTATTTTAACTTACATCTTTATTACAAAGACAAGAAGAATCAACACAAGACACAACTACCCACCCCTGATTAGTTCCTTTCATTCATATATTTATGATATACTTTATGTTAATATTAATACAAAGCATTCATAAACCATTAATCATCATTCATCCACAACTTTTTAATCATTTTCTGAAGAGCTCTTTGTAGAAAGTGGAACCTTTTCTCTGACCAGATGTGGTGATGTTAATTTTTTATTTCTTAAAGTAAAATTTGTGGATCAATGCTCTCCTTGTACATTTTTTTCCCTTTGAAACACCAATCAAACATCATCCCGAGCTTAAATCAAGGCTCTTTCAGTTCAATCTCCATCCTCAGGCATTTGTCATTTTGTCATGATAAGTTGACATTTTGGACATAAACGTTTTTCACAGGATAAGAAACATGTGCTTTGGCTTAAAGGAGGCTGATGTGACCATTATGACAATTTAATGCTTGGACAGTTTCATCCCGTCTGTGGCTCATAGTGTTTATCATGTGCTGACAACGTGTCCGGGAGGAGGTGTTTGTTAAACTCTGTGGGTCTTTTTCTACAGGCAGTTTGTTGTGTTGTTGTTATAGACTGCTTTGTATTATATGCTGCTGCTGCTGCTTTTCACCCTCTGTCTGTTTTTAAATATCCGCCGCCCACTTGTTGTTTAGCTGGGTCCCTCTGATGGTGAAACAGGCTTCTGCTGCATGTATGAAATTAAAGTTTGCCATGTAAACACACAACGGCTGCTGTTAGAGTAAGTGACGTGTGTCTTGCTGACGGAGTTTAGTGATTGTAATCAAAACGCATGGCTGATCAAACAGTATGCACACACTGTACTGCATATAAAGGGAGAGCTTCCCTCAGGACATGCCTGGATCTCTGTACTCAGTGGGTCAATAGCATCCTTTGTGGATAATAACATTGTGGTGCCATTTTGCAATGACAAATTTGGGGGCATTTTCCCTGATATCAAGTTTCAACTCCTTTTTGGTTCCAAGTTGAAAAGTCCTCTTTATCCACTCCATTATTGGTTTCAGTTCAGTAATGGAAATCACTGCAGGATAATTCCCCTCACCGGTGCTCATCAGAAAAAGACTAATCCTCTCACACTGGGCATTTGCAGCCAGTCCAGGAGAAAATAACTGGAGTTGTGGAGGAATAATGAATCTGCCAGGTGAAGGTCAATGATCTTTGACGTTCTATTAGTTTCAGCCACTGATCTCACTGGCTTCCCTCTGGCTGGAGTCAGACATGAACAGGGTTTGATATCGTCAGTGGTTGTTACCACTACTGTTTCGAAACGACAAAACAACAGTAGGCAATTGGAACAGCTTTTTATTTGAATAAAAAATTGAACACGTTTTACTTTTAACAGTTTAAAGTGTACTTAACTTAAATACACAAATATAAAAGAATACAAAACAAATGTACATAGCAAAGTTAATTGATAAATAAAACCTAACTACAATAATTTAACATGAAATAACAGTTTCAGTGATTAATACAGCAAAATACTCCAGTAATGAATTGTCTCCCCACCGCCTGGCCTGGCCCCCACCCCCACCGACTCTTCAAGTTGCCGGGTCCTGCCTTTCACTTCACCGCACTCAGCTGTTGCTCGGACATTTGCTCCTTGTCCCGGTGTCAGAATTCAATGTGAAACACAGTCACACTCCCGACCGTTTAGCATCAGGCGTTTTGTTGTTGTGTCGAGTCGAGTTTGAGGTAGCCGATAGCTAAATGTAGGCTAACGTTACGAGCTGCCAGAGACATATGTAGAGTCTGTTGCCACCAGAGTTAAGTGTACTTGTAATTGGGCAGATGCGGTGATGTTTACATTGCCTGCAAGCAAGGAAGCTATTACAGTACAAAGCTCAGGCACAGAAATCTCTGTTGTGATCTGGTCCGGTATGTAACGGCCGTTTAGGAACTGATGTCTGATTGGCTTGATTTTGGTACCCAACCCCAAACATGAAGCGTGATGCTGTCACAAAATACACAGTAGCAGATGTTATGTCCCTTCATGTGATTGAGCATTATAATAAAATACAAACTTATAGAATAAAAAACATCCCCAGCTTTCCATGTTTATAGATTTCGGATCTTCGATCTCTGCATTGAAGTTGTGTGAGCCAGTAATTATTTATCAGAAATATTGATTAATATTGACCGAGCTCTGTAGTTTCAGGAATCATGTGCATATTCTGTCTAAGCTTAGACCTCCATTCACCCTTGGGTTTGATGCTGAGTTTGTTTGTGCTATTAACAGCTTTTTCAAGAAGACACATTCATATTCAATGCACTTTGTTTATCCGCTTATCGTCTTGCAGTAAACAAGCATCAGCCATGTAATCTGTATTTTGGTTTGTGCAGTGGTGTGCCAGCGGGAGTGCACGAGAACAATCTTCACCCTGAAAAATATTGCAATTTACTGGAGTGACGGAAGTCAGATCCCCACGAGCCACACACGAACACACACACACACACACACACACACACACACACACACACACTGAACAACATGCACAGAAATGCACAGAAGTACACAGCAGCAGCCGAGTTGTAACCTGACTCTTGATGAGCGAGTGTGTGTGTGTGTCAGAGAGAGAGAGAGAGGAAGGAGGAAGCATGCTGACGTTGCACAGTGTTATCATCAGTAATGGGCTCATCAATACTAAAATATTCAGAGAGAGAGAGAGGAGAAAGAGTGGGGATGGAGATAAAGTGAAACTAGGGTAGAAGCTGAGAAAAACCATTGTGTGTAGTGTTTCTATGCTTTTCCTCATGCATGTGTGTTTGTGTATCTACAAAAATGTGTGTTAATGCAAAATATTCAGCTAAAAAGCTTTAAATGTGCTGATTTGGCCACATTTTGATTTAATGTGTCTGAGTCCAGAACCGAGAATATTCTGTTAAGAGCATAATGTAGTAAAGTATATTTTAAACTGCTGATACATGTTTACTTCAGAGACTGCAGTTCATAATTTATATTTGATTACATAACAAATGTACAAAACATATATTGTCCTCCAGTTGAGGTGTAATTCAGTATATTTGGGAGAGGAGAGACATCAAGTATGTCCTCTAAGGAGTTTTTCTGGTATCAAACACCCAATCCTGCAGCTTGAATTTGTATTTCCAGAACAAATAAATCCAGAAAATGTAATAAATTAGCTTTGTGACTCTCAGTTTTGATTGAACTCCTCAGTGAAGTTAGATAGATAGATTTCAAATATGTAGTTTTCTTGAGGTACATTACAACAGCTCGGATCTGTTCCTCTGGTCATACCAAAAGGAAGGAATACACCTGATCATGAAGTTTCTAATATTTCTAAATTTATAACAGAAACTTGGCCCCATCAAATTATTCAGGAGGCCTCTCTTGAATTTGAGTCACAGGAGGTTATTGAAAGATCAGCTCAAATGAAACGATTCACAACCTTTCAGACCTTCCTGACCCTGAGTCACTTACCCTGTCTCCTGCTCTTGAGTTTAGTGGTCCCTTGAAAATGTGAATCTTAAACAGAACTGGTGAACAGTGTAGCGGTCACAGCTATGTTATCTTTATGTTATTTTCATTCATCATTGAGCCACATTACCACACACTTACACACCTACATTTCAAAATATGTGTCACAATTTTTATTAAAATGTCTAAATTCAACTAGACCTGTTTTATAACTTTTGTTGATTTAATTACATTATCCAAAATGTTAGGAGCAATGTTGAAACCCAGAGAAATCTGCAGTTTTATTCTAGGTAACGGTAACATATCATTTTGGTTGTGAATTATTTGCTGTCTGCTGTAATTTCCGGGGCAAACGACATCTGCAAGGGAAAAACACACTGCTAGCCAGTTAGCTGTTTTTTCCTTCAGCTGTTTGTATTGTCCCTTATAATGGATCATGATTGTTTATTGCTGTTGCTGTGGTAACGTGAATAAAACGTTTATACGTTACCACTAGCCTGAGTCGCATCAGGCAGATTTTCATTGGCAATGGTGGTAAAGACAACAACCCCCATGATCCCACGCTGCTTCATGACGATATCATTTAACTAGGTTGTGTTTAATTGTTTTGATTCAGAGACCCCAAGAGGCCAAAGTTACATATTGTATGTTTTAAAATTCAAACACCAGGTGAATGGGACAGCTCATTTTATGTTCAGGTAAAGTTCAGACGAGCACTCAGTTTGAATAATTCAAAAGGCCTAAAGACTGTTCACAAATACATGTCCATGTTTAAAGAGTTTACTACATCACTCAACCACATTTAGTCAAGTCAATGTCTGTAATTCTCTTTGTGTTTGTATAAGTCTGAGGGAAGGAGATGGACGCATTCATTCTGTGTTTAACACAACTGTCCCCATCACTTACTGAAATGTATCATTACTTGTAGCTGTAATGTTGTTTGGTTGCTTTTGACTTTTTCTTTTAATCAGTGTAAGTGACCACGCCCTCCAGCTTTTACACAGATTGATGTGTTTTCTTGTGAAAAATGGGATCTATGGGAATGTTCTTCGCAAACAGTGTGCCCCCTAATTGGGATGTAAATGGACCAATATTTTAAAGAAGTGGAGCCAAGGAGGAGAATTAATGCTTTGTAGAGGGAAAGATTTCAGCTGATTCTGCTGCTCAGGTTTCAGGTTTTTGTTACGGGTCCCATGGTTTGTACCACAGCAACAAAATATAATCTGTAAAAAACAGTGTGAGCGCAGCAGCAATGAAGACACGAAGCATTCAGTTCATCATCCAGACTGCATCTGACGTGGCAGGAGGTTACCCCCAAAGAAACAGTTCGGGGGGCAACTGCTCCAAACGTTCCACCTGAGTGCTGCTGTCATTTACTGATTTCTCCATAATGCATATGAAATGTAGAATAATGTGACTATCACATATTATTAGCAATAATACTCAACCCTGAAAATCACAGAAGTTACTGTTGATGTAATTAAAACTTATATTTTATAATAGAGGTATAATAAACTTTATTTATATAGCAGTTCTCTTATAACAAGAAGAAATGAAACCACAAAATAAAGAAACAGAAAAGGCAGTTGACTAAAAGAAGAGATGAGGAGAGATAAAGCACTAAAATTGAATAAATCCTCAGATTTTACATGTAAGTGAGATACATTGTAAAAATGTAAAATGTAAGAATTTAGATTTTTGTATTAATATATCAAATGTTTAGATTAGTTACTTATTAATAACTTTTGATCCATTAATGTCCCAGTTAATACATTTTTCACTGGACAGTGGTATTTCTATACATTCATTTAATTTCGATCTTATTTCTATTTTCCATATGATATAATTTTACTTGGCTTGAATAAACCTTACATATAGGTTTGCATGTCAAATATGTTGTTTCTATTGTGGGCTCTCCACAAGAATAGAAAGCATGGCCAGCTGGTCACTTGTTATATCTGTTTCTCACACCTTATTTGGAGGAGATATTTTAAAGCTGGAGGCTTCAGTTACAGTCACTGACTTTAGGTTTAATAAGTTGAAGTTTTATGATTGAAGCTGCAGAAAGTTTAGTGTTGGGTGAGGAATAGTTTGGATTAAGACCGGTAGCCTAACAGCTCAGGTAAAAATACAGCTCAGAGGAATACATTTAAGTCAATACAATGTCATCACTAGTGTGTGTGTGTTTGTGCGTGTGTGTGCGTGTGTGTGCCGTGTGTGTGTGTGTTTGTGAGTCTGGAGGTGTCACAGGGAAAAGGTGCCTGACAGCTCCCGTGGTTCTCAGCTTTGGCTCCAGCAGCTCCTGTCAGCCTTCTTATCTCTATAGATTGTTGCCACAGACAGGTGTTTCTCTCTCTCTCTCTCTCTCTCTCTCTCTCTGTGTGTGTGTGTGTGTGTGTGTGTGTGTGTGTGTATATTTACAAGTATGTTGGTGTTACAGCTTTGTGTGCATGTATGGACAAAGTTTTGTGTCTGTCATATATTCGATGGACAGATGTGCCACATTTTAAAAGGTGTATTTTTTTCAGTGGTTACAACTGACAAGTGTGTGCATGAGTGTGTGTGGGTCTGTGTGTTCTACCTTAAGAGCTCAAGGTGGGAAGTGAGGAAGGTGAGTTAAGGACAGGAAGCTTTGGTTTATTTAGAAAACAGCTTCAAGTACCTCATTGATTGGCAGCAGAGGTGTGTGTGTGTGTGTGTGTGTGTGTGTGTGTGTGCGTGTGCGTGTGTGTGGCTACTTATTTTTATTTACAAGTGGTCTCTTTGTGTTTCTTTCCCGAGGCACCAACAGTCATAGGATCTTATAGTTTGTCATATATTCTGTCTCTATGTGCACAGGGTCTCCTCTGGGCATTTAAAAGTCTGGGCATTTAAAAGTCTCATGTAAGTTAGAATATTACATAAGAGGTCTCAAATGCATTTAGGTCATAATTATGGTAACAACTTTAATGCTACTTCCGTCACACTTTAAGATAAGTTTTCTTTTTAAGAAGAAATGTTTGGGTTGATTATTATGCAGCTTCTGGTGTCTGATAAATCTTTTGCTCTCACAAATATGGCAGTAGTTGGGGTAAACCCTCCAGTAGCATAAACTGTCTTGGAATAAAAGTGACTATTTGAAGCAGCTGCTGAAGAGAAACAGGAGATTAAAGTGACGCAAGATGACTGATGTAAATGTTCATAGACATAGAAAAATCCTTTACTCAAAACTGAAAAATTCACAAGTTCACAGTGTAGAGAGGATGTGAGTTTTCTCTTCTCACATCCCTGGAAGAAAACATTGTGTTTGTTCATTTTGTTGGGGTTTAACGGGACTGAAATCAGACTGTGGCCGATCCTTTTCAATCCCATGACACTGTTACAAGCTGAGCTCATTTCTTGTAGATGTTGTTTGCAGTGTGTGTCATTATATTTTACTGCTGTGCTAAATGTTATTATATTTTCTGATGTATTTTATGACTGATATTCATTGTGTGTTAGAATTCCACGGTTGTTTGTGTTGATCTGTTGTTTGACCAGATGTTTTATGTTCTTACAGTAACCACCTTCGTTTTACTGCTATGGATTTAGCTGTTTGTGGCTCACTGTTATATTGATGTTAAAGCAGTTAATTTAGTGACTGTTATTATCGGCGTAGTTGTTTCTCTGTCTCTACAGTGATGTGGCAGAATGAGTTCCTACGCAGGTTCCCCTCGACCTGACTGCAGGGCTTTTTCTTATCGACCGTCCCTATTGATTGACTCACACACAAATAAAGCCACTGATGGGCTTAAAGTGTCACATTTGGGACATTCAGGGATTTTGTGACGCTTGGAGCACTGAATGAAATGACTTGTTCAACAGCATATTTGATAACACGCGCTGCATGCACATAAACCGGCATAGTCTCAGGTTATCTCTCTCTCACACACAAACACACTGTGCGTCATATACTGTAGTCATTTCCACAAATATTTTATTTTCAGACTGCAGGCGACTGTTTATCCAGTGTCTTGACATAAAATCCTTCAATGCTGATGACGACTGCCAAGTGGAAACATGGTGATAACTATTGTGATCACATGGTCAGATAAACTACTGACTGTGTTTGTGTATCTGTCGGTCCTCACACTATATTTATGGCTCTGGCTGTATTGGTTTACTTGTTTGTTATTATTTCCGACAGACCGGTTCTCCCTCTTCATCACCTCATTTGTGTTTAATTGTTTCCATCCACCTTCTTTTTCTATTTTTTCACACCTCTGCCCTGATTTTCCACCTCCTCCACTGCCAGACAGCGTCAGAGAGGAGACAGGTGTGATGGAAGGAGAGAAGGAGAGAGGCTGCTGAGAGAGCTGGAGTGATGAAGGGCAGATGCTCCATTCAAAGAGTTGTCAAGGTTGCCTAGCAACTCATGCTGTCACATGTAACCTTACATATGAGGGTGTTGTCAGTCCTTTTTGATCTGTGTATATTTGTCTTTTTCTATGTTTTGCACAAATGAAAGAGCGTGTTTGTCATGTAAGGATGTTTATGACTGTGTGTGTGTGTGTGTGTGTGTGTGTGTGTGTGTGTGTGTGTGTGTGTGTGTGTGTGTGTGTAAATGTGTGTCTCATCAAAGGCTTTGTGACGAGTGTGTCCCAAATTCGACAAGGCTGCTGCACTTTTTTCTCTTTTCTTCCTTCCTGAGGATGTGGCTGCACTGTGACCCTCTGACAACCAGTCGTCAAAACACATTCATATGAACAGATTTCATACCTAGCGATGCATGAAATGTTTCACTTAAATTACTTTTGAAATGTTGAATACAATTTATAAAGCCTCAATCTGTGATCAAAATGAAAATAAAAAGATTTGGATTTGATTGATGAATCCAGGAAATAATTGTCAGATTAATTTATAATGGAAAATAATCATCAGTAGCAGCCATAGTTTTGAAGTTTAAGGCACAGTAATCTTCTCTGGGATATGAAACACTGTACTGTTGTGCTGGTTCAAATGTTTTGTGGAAGGTACCTCACCATTATAAATAGAGAGCTGTTTGTGCATGTGCCTGTGTGACTGTTTGTCACATGGCTCAGTCTGGGAAGCAGCCAGGGGCACACGGTTTAAAAGAAACCAATTTCTTAAAGAGGCATGTCAAATGAAACCAAATTAAAAAGTTTCACGAGTTGGTCATTCCTGATTATAGTTTGTAACTGTACACTCTGTGATATATGGTAATACTTTGAACTGAATAACTTGAGATAAAATAAGATAATCCTTTATTAGTCCACAATGGGATAATTTGCAGTATTACAGCAGCAAGAGTTAAAAAAGGCATCAGTAAGTAACATGCAATACTAAAGTGTAAGGAATATATAAAAATCTAGAAAAATATGAATGTAATTAAATGAATATATACGGTGTAAAGACAGGAAAATACGTGCACTGTTGATATTGAACAGACAGACGAATATAGCACAGTGAATATTCACAGTTAAGAGAGTTCAGTCAGACAACTAACGTTCAAATGTTTATTGCAACAGTAGAACATGTGGCATCTAGGCTCCGACTTAATCACTCCCCCAGATATGATTACATACTAGAGTGATGATGAGCAAATAACCCCGCTGGCGCTTACAAGTGGATGTTGGGGTGGTGGAGGGGCTGAAGCAACTGGCAGCATACTGATGCAGCAGCCGGGCAAGCAAAAGGCATGATGGGAAATTTTCTCTGCTTAAATAGACCACCTGATAAGGTGGGGGTGTATTATAGATGATTGTGGAGAGATACTTATGTCACATGATGTATGTCACATGACAGCAGTGTGGCTTGAGTTGACTGTCTGAACTAGCTCGCAAGCTTCGCTCCATTTAAAGTGCAGTCCATAATGGTGGTGCATGTAGTTTGTACTAGGAGCAGAGCTGGTTGTACAGTCTAACTGCTGTAGTTTGATTTTGCAGCTGTACCTTTTCATTTCTTTTAGACTTAACAGTTATAAATTGTAGTGTTTTTATTCTAATTCATTAAATTTTTAATCAAGGTTGGTCAATAAAAGTAAAGAAAGAAGAAAAAAATTAAGTAAAAGGAGAATTAGGCCTAATAATCCCTGAGGAGTACTGTGAAGATCCCTGATTAAATACATGATGACAGAGATATGAGGAGAAAAAATCAACATGCATTAAAGGATCAGCTGCTAATATTGGGAAGATTTATGAAGACTTAGTCAGTACTCATTACTTTAGATGGACAACAACAAGGAGGTAATTCAGAGGATAGTGGAGCTGTGATGATGAGCTGTGGACAGAGCTGGGATTATATAGTCTGCACATGAGTGAGTCAGAGTGATGAGAGACCAGAGCTGTAGGACGTCTTCTCAAAGTAAACTTGTGGTTTTAAAAACATGGGATGGAAACAATTTGAACTCTTAACCAGCCAATGTTTACTATACTGTTACAAAGTGCTCTTGAGTTTTCCACAACAAGGTCCACACACAGATGGACAGCAATGTTAAGTGCCTGAATTAAAGTAAACTAGAGTAGGCTAGTATAAATCAAAATACTTAAGAATTGAGATTTGGCCAAAGCTGCATACATTCACTTCAAGTACAGGATTTGTAAAAATATTATATTTTGCACAAATATATGTATATATATTCGGGTACCAAAAAATATGACAGCCTTCTGCTGTTTTCACACTTTAATTGCATGAGTCTGGCTGCAGGGTGATTTGTGTCTACTCATGATACACTCATGCGCCATGCTACTCACTGAAGTGACTGCAATCGCTGCACTGTACCTGTTGTGGAAACACTGGAGAAGCCTGGGCAATTATCGGTCCACGAATCCATCTGGTGGCGTGTACAGCTTTGAGAATTTTTCGTCTTTCTCAAAGTTGCATCTGGATGCCGGCTGTTTTTAGCGCTGCTGACCAGTGGCCAGTTTAATGCCCTGCTCGCTCGGATCGGTGCCAGGACATGTCTGGCTTTATTTCTCAATGTTGTTTAGTTCAAATATTATTTCAAGCGAGCGAAGCAAATGGTGCAAATTTCCTGTCATTGGATCTATTGCGTGACATCATTGACTTTTTTTTGCAATCTCATGGCGTTAAGAATTTGTTCCCCATTTGTGTGAACACATCATTAAGCATTTTGACCGTCAGTAGCCGGAACCTTTAGCCCTGGGAACCTTTTCAAGGTACTGAAAAGTTCCTGCAGACTGAGTTTCCACTGGTGTTTCAAAGCTGTTCCACTCCAGTCCACCAAGACTGAAGAGAATCATGATGCTAAATGAATTGAGCAACATTAAAACACCAACAGTAAACACGGAGGAGATTCAGGCTGTGCTGCTGTTGTACTGTGAGCAACAACAGACAGTACAGTATGTTAGAGCGATATGCTGGATTATTATACACTAGTATTTATCTGACACAACATTTACACAATCGACAGCATGTAACCTTAATGTGAATGATCTATTTAATCCGTCAATATTAAGTGTTGTCACTTTTCCTTGGCAGGATTAAATTGTTTGGGGGCCTGGGGCAAAAAATTAGCTGCTGTGCTTTCAATAATCCCTTTTAGTAATTCCTCCCCCTCTCTGCGGATAGTATTTTTATGCTGGTATATTACAGTACATGGACATGCTGCTGTGTGCTAATATGATTAAAAACAAATTAATTTAGAAATGTGCAGCGTGTAAACACAGTTCTGGCCGTAATAACAGTCTTAATAAATAGTGAAGTATGACCCACTTTAATGCCACGTTACTAGATACTGTTACCAAACAAAATGACCACAAACTAATTGTGACATATCTTAATTTTGGGGTAGTTGGTTGTAGGTTGCTTTGTCCAGCTGGTAATCAAACCCAGGTTATACCAAGTTGAATTAATACATTTTGTTAAAGATGTTGCAACACTCAATTACTCTTATTTTCCTAAATTTAACCAGGCTTGTTTAACGTCTCAGATAAGATGCAAGTTGTTTTTTTGGCACTTAAGCTTCCTGTCCATCATTCAGTACCATCGAGGATGCGTCTGACATGCCCCAAAACAAGATCAATGGGTCCTCAGACGATCCGACCCTCACAGAGCTCCGATCCCAACATCCCTGAGTCAAACTGGGATTATCTGAAGAGACAGAAGAAGTAGTGACCTAAATCCACAGAGGAAGTGAGGCATTTTATCTCAACAACTTGGAATAAGCTGACAAGCATCTAGAATGGCACTCAGTAGAGAGCATACCTCTACCAAGGTCCAACAGTCCACTTAGATTCAATCAAGAAACACCACAATCAGTTTGCTAAATATGCAAGATCCATAAAAGTGTCAAAAAACCCCATTCTATCTCGCATTGTATGAACAATTCCTCAATGTGCCCCTTTGTCCAGATGCCCACTACAATTCTATTTATATTAAATGTTTCCCATCACTCCATCAAGTTTCATGGAAATTTGTTTCAAAAATGTATCATGACTTTATTTTATGAGGCATCTGTACTTTAACTTTAGTGCCTAGAACTTTAACTTTTGACTCTATTGTTGGACAGTAAGTGTGAAATGGAGATAGAGAGTGGGTTGAACCGCTGGGTCGTAACTCAACCTGCTTCCACTGCAGGGACTTAATCCTCTGTTTGCAGGGCATCCAGCAGGATTATAAACTTTTTTAAGCAGTGCTGGCATCATGTTGGCCAGTCTGATGTTCCACCACTTTGTTCAAGACTGAAATATCTCAACTAATGTTTAATAGATTGCCATGTCACACTCATTCATGCTCCCCAAGGGGATGAATCCTCACCTGACTTTTGCACCAGTGCCATCGTCAGATGAAACTTCATGTATCTTGATGTATCCATTAACCTTGTGTTTGGTGCTAAATACCAAATGTTGACACACTGAACTATGATAGTGAACATTGAAAACATTCAGTCTAGATGGGTTTTTTACAGGCAGTGGACATTACTGCCTTTGTGGTTGGAGCGTGTCTGTGTTTCTGTGACCTATTGTGTCACATATTAGTACACATGCACGTAACACAATGGTAACAAGACCATAAACTGCTCCCGGACAGACACACAATGGTTGTCCTTGACCCCGGCTTTGAGTAGAAACAAACTCTGCCCCTGGGCCACGTATGTGTGCTAAAAAAAGAGATGGACATACACATGCTCACACAAACACTAAAACACACACACACACACACACACACACACACACACACACACACACACACACACACACACACACACACACACACACACACACACACACACACACACACACACACACACTGACACTGTCACTTTTGTGGACATTACATAGACTTGCATTCATTTCCTGGAGACATATCCTGACCATAACTACTACTAACCTAACCCTGACATTAACCAACACATAACTTCCCTCTGACCTTAAAACATGTCACTTTAAATTTAAATTAGTTATGTAATGGGGACTTGCTTTGTAGCCCTATGAGGAAAACAAGCCGCTTTAGGTCTCCACTACAAAACACCTTTCTCTCTCTCTCTCTCTCTCATACACACACACACACACACACAAACACACACATGGGGTCACAGATGTAATTTTTCACAGGTTTTGCAGCAGTACTTTGAAACAGTCTCGTACAATGGGGTAGAATTCATTTACATTCAGACAGTATTCTCTCCGTCTGATTGGCTCTTAAAGCAACAGCTCTATGATATGCAAATGAAATGCAGAGAAGCCTCCCCACCAACAGTTTCCTTCTATGAAACTCTTATAACTTCTAAATGATAACGCACAGAGGCAGACACTTGTAAACACACACACCCACATGCACGCATGCGCACACACACACACACACACACACACACACATGCACACATGCAAACCCTATACGCTGCAGTGTGAATTTGAACTTCTTAATTAGCGGTTGTGCTCATTCCACTGCCCTGCTGTCAAGTCAAATGAGTGTTTATGTGTGTGTGTGTTTATGTGTGGGTGTATAAAGCTGAATGTCTGCTAGATTCTTTTTCATTCTTCATTCATCTGTCTGTTTGTCGTCCCCCATTTTACTTTCTTTGTCTTCAATGAACCCAACTGGTCACCTTTCACACTTGTCCGTTTATGCCTCTAGCCCTACACACACAGACACACCCACACACCCACACGCATGCACATGTGCACACACACGCACACAATCATAATTGCCCAAAGGCACTTCTTCTCTCTGTCTCTCTCATTCCGTCTCATGTTCCGCCTTGAATCTTTTTCTTCTCTCTTTACTTTAATTTTTTTTCCCCTTTCAAGTCAACTCAAGCAAAAAATGAACAATTTTTACTGCCAGCAGGGGGTCTAGCAGGAATGTATGTGCGGATTGTACATGTGTGTACTCATGCATGTCTGCACAAACATACTGGGAATGTACATCCATGTGCACATATCTGTACAACGCTGTATGAAGTCATATAAACGAACACCACACATTGGATGACAGAAGTCTTTCTTGTGTTTAATGTGTGTATAATGGTTTAAGGTTAGGGTCTCCAGATGTGTACTTCTGCTCATGTTCCTGTTTTTCATGGAGCCGACACGTAAATGTGTGCCATCACAACCTCTGCCAAGCAGGCTAGCAGGATTTCATAAAAAATTCTGAATGAATTTCCACAGAACTTCGTGGAAGGACCCATTGAATTTCTGGTGCGTATCCAAATAAATGGGTAGATACAAAAATGTTGTTTTCTCTGCAGTGTCTCCATCAGAATGTATTCAATCTATGGCAGAGGGGGTTCATGTGCAGATTCAGAGATTCCGAGTGACAGGTACCCAAACTAAAATGTAAGGGACAAATTTACACATGAGAGCAACAACTGTATTGCATGGCATTTGTCGGAATGTGTACAGCTGCAGCTGGAACTATAAGGTCTAACTGTCTGTGTGAACAGTTATAACATTATGGACAATGGCTCAAGCATACACAGAGCAAAAAACAAGTCAGAGATCTCTTATGTTATTATGAGAAATGTAAAAAAACATTCTTGCAGGACCAATTAGAATATGACAGGTTGCTACAGTCTAAATAATTACTTTGACATTAGCCTTGGCAGAGGTATGCACTCTCAGAGCCCCCCACTAGTTCTGGTGTTGCATGTGTCCAGGTGCAGCCTCTGTCCCAACATCAAAGCAGTGTGGAGAGAGTGTGTATATGTTTGATAGTCTAACCTCTGTGTTGTCAGGAGAGGATAGAGAGTTTAAGTCTTTGATTGCATCTGTTTAAAGTCTACTGTGAGAAGCTGCCTTGTGCTGGAGTGGACTGACGTCTAAGCGAGGGCACACTTGCTTTCATCTCTTTTGTCGTTTTCCGTCTCTCATGAAACTGTCTGTGCCATAATCAGTGTTTTGCCACTCTCTCTTTGTGTCCACAGCATTCTGTTTATCCCTCCCTTCTTGACTCTGTCTCTTTCATCCCCCTGTTTTTGCCTTTTCATAAGGATGAGAGGTTGTGTGGTGCACCTTCGCCTATTTTCTCTGGAGTGAGATTGCACTGCCTGGTCCCTAACTAGGCAGTCTGGGAAGCTGCTTTGATGTCACCAACAATTTGAAGTCTGTAATGAGGAGCTGGATTTATTTCTGATCGGAGGCGGCTCCCTTTGAAATACAGTAGTTCTGCCTTCTGTTTGTTGATGATGTTTGTACTTATTTTCTGCCTTCTGGGTAATCATTCTACTTACATGCTGAGACTGATGGTCTGTCAGAAGGTTAGCTTTTCTAGGCTATTGTGGAGGGTAAGAAACCTGAAGGTTAAACTGGAAAGTTGCTTTAGAACTACCTCATACGGTAGTTTTTTAAAATAACATCTGTATCTATATATAACCTTGAAAAGGAAACACACTGAACGAGCTCCAGTTGTTGATTCAACATTTTTCTATTTTAGATTTTGTACACTTCTTAAATCATTTGGAAACCACAGACTATATAAAGATGGTCCACATTATAGTTCCATGAAAGTGAAGCCAAAGCATCTTTTTTGCCACCTGGTGGCTGACTGCAGTATATGTCATAAACCCTGCCCCCTCCATGTTAGTTGATGGGACATGGACCAAAACAAAGTGCCAATGTACTTGTAACATTTTTCTCAAAGATGGTTTCTGTCATGTTTGATAATTCTTTTCACACTAATTTATATTCAATGGGTAATCTTCCTGCTATGTTTGGTTTTAATTAGTCATTTGATTTTATAAACCCAAGGTGAAACATCATGATTGACAGCTGAGACTGACTCATGACTGGTTGGGTGTGTATCAAAGCTACTTTGGCTCCATCCCCTAATCACTACTGCGCAGACTCCGGCTCCCAATGTGGGAGTAAGTAGAGACGCTCTTTGTGAGTGAGACATCAACCTAATTTGTTGACTTTTCGGCCAAACAAGACGTCAGGTCTATGAAACCTTTGCAGAAATCAGAGTTGACACATTTATAAAATGTAATCTATAATGACCAGCCAACCCATCAGCTTGCAAATTAAATAACAAATCACTGAA
Organism: Paralichthys olivaceus; assembly: GCF_024713975.1. Taxonomy (NCBI): domain Eukaryota; kingdom Metazoa; phylum Chordata; class Actinopteri; order Pleuronectiformes; family Paralichthyidae; genus Paralichthys; species Paralichthys olivaceus. The sequence continues at coordinate 12,073,112 of NC_091103.1, read as the reverse complement.
ATTGCCACCGCAATGAATACATTTGCAACTCAGGCTTCAGACTGTGAGTTGTAGCTATCCACTGCAGTAATAACTCCGCTGCAGAGTGACATAATGTGTCTGATGTATGGGAGTGTGAATGTCATTAGTTTCTAAAATCAGAATCTCTGTTGATGTTTTTGTTGAAACCTATTGTTGAAACTCTAAAATGAGCACAGGCAATCAACATCCCTGTGGACAGAGGGATTTCAGGAAAATAGAGACAGTAAAAGGTTGTGTGTTTACAGTCAAGAGTCAAGAAAACCTTCAGTTTTTTTTTCTTGCACCCTGATCAAGTTTGCTGTCTGGAAGCTCTTGGCATTTTACTCCCAAAAAGCACAGTTTGTTTTGATGGGACAGCTCGACACCTTGTAATTGGTCAACGGCTGACAGTGTTTTGGAAATGTCACACCTCTTTCCCAAAAGCTTCCTGATCACCTGTAAACCCCACTGTAACCATGGTAACCATGGTGTTGGTTCTGTTCAGTGTTGCCAGATGTACGATAATTTGATCTTTTTTTGACACTTAGTATTATCAGTTGTAATCTGGATGGTAAAATATGGATCACGCCTGTGTTTACGCATCTGTGATGATGAACGTGAATATGGACCCCTACGTCTGTATTCTGTGTATATAAAAAAACTGACTAGACCAATGACTATATGTTTTTTGTTTTATGTTCAAATCCAGACAAATCGTGGCTTTGTCCATCTCTGCTCTAACTTCCAATATTAAAAGAAAACGTGCCAATGAAGTGCTGATTATTGTCTGCATTAATTTGAGTAAATTAAAAATCAATCAATGTTTGTTTCTTTTGCACACACACACACACACACACACACACACACACGCACACAAACACACACACACACACTTCTCCACTCTAGCTCTCACGCTTTGTTTGGTATTTAAGTGTTTGTACTTCTATCTTAGTGATGACACTCATTGGCATAATGCATTCTCCAGCCCCTTACCCTAACCTAATTCTAACCCTAGACCTAAAACCAAGTCTTAGCCCTCAAGCAGTCCATTAAGTGGGTCACAAAGTGAGAACTGGCCAAAATGTCCTCACTCTGTAAGTTGTAGGCTCAAAAATATCACAGAAATACCTGTACAAGTACACACACTGCACCTGAGAATACACTTCGTCATATGCTTTTTTCTGCTGGTCTGCCCATCCTAATACATAATACATTACAACTGAGACCAAGTGGCCTTCCTCCATTCCTTCTCCCCTACCTCTCTCTGCCTCTCTCTCTCTCTGCCTTTCTATCCCACTTTTTCTTCCTCCCCCCACCTCACCCACTTCCACTCCCAGCGATGATGCTATTCTCTCATCCTCCCCCTTCAGCGCCTGTCTGTTACCATCTTTCTCTTTCTATCCTGTTATGTGTTACTGTAATATTGTGAGGTCCCAACAGCAATTTATTCATAGCAACAACCGGCTGGCCTTTCCCAAAATGGAAGGACAGATGGTGGACATCAGGGAGCTGACAGGAGATGTGGCAAAAAAATAGAGAAAGTAAGAAGAGGAATGTGAAAGACAGGATGGACTTCAGATGTTTGTGTGTATTTTTAATGATTGACATTTTATTGAAAGACACAGTAATACAACAATGCAAGGGGGTAGGATACATACATAAACATAAAATGAGCAGAAAACTAAGACATCTAATGGGAAGGAGAAAAGTTAATCTGCCAAGAAAAAAATAGTTTTTGTGTTGTGGCTAAGGTGAGCTTGTGCATGGATGGATAGAGAATTTGAGTAATACCGCTGAATCCTTCCCTGCAGAGCAGATTCTGACAGTCAGTGACTGATGGTGCACTGGCTGATTCCCATTGTTAAACAAGTGATCTCCGATGATAGCAGTCTGGACCATTTAATGTGGATAGGAGAAATAGTGTCTGTCAGGACGTACAGGTCTCTATAGCAGAGATAAATGAGGAGGAGACATCAGTACGAATCATTTTCAGGATCATACATTTGTCAGGGCACTTCCAGCTGTCTGAGTCGTCCTTAAACTACAAGGAGTCCAATGCATTCTGTTAATGATCCTAAATGGAGTAAACCCAAATGTGAATATCATGTGGCATGCCTGTGATGTTGGCCCAATGTTTTTTCAATTGATGTTATGTTTTGTGATAGGATACAGTACTAAATTAATGAGCCATAACATAGCCTCTTTTTATGAAGTTCCTTTATTTCAGCAAAAGATATTTGCACAAAACACCAGTATTATTGTTTGTGCAGCTCAAATACAACTTGTAATTGATCAAATGATATAAGGTTCTGCTCTGGGTGGACGCTCTGAAGCACCGTCACACCCCTCTGCACCCATTCTGTCCAGTGCAAGGAGGATTTGAGGATCCAAAATAATATAAAGCCGGGATTGTGCCATATGATAGAGGTCCTGTTCAGGAAGGGGTTAGAATTGAAGACCCTTACAGTCTTCTTCGTGTAATTTTTGGCCCCTGTGTTGGAAGAACTTTTTTGATTTACTGCATATCTTCGTGTTCACTTTGACTTCATTACATCCTGTTTTATTATGAAGGTTTGTTCCTTGTGTCTCTCTCACTTTACTTCCTGTCTTTGTCTGGTTTCTCTCCTTGCTGCCAGGCCCTCATTAGTTTTACCTGTATCTTGTAAGCTCCTGTATTGGATCCCTATGTTTCTCCTTGTTGCCACTTCATCTTGTCAGCTTCCTGGTTTATGTGCCTGCAGTTTCCCCAGTGTTTCTTCTTCATGAGTTTATTTTGCAGTTTTTGACGCATTGTAGTTTTGGATACCATTTCCATCCTTACTGCCTGTTCACCTAAATCTTAAGTCGCATGAACCACTTTCAATCTGTCCTCAAGTATCAGCTGCATGTGGGTCCTCAACCACTTCGAGACACAACACTTCCATATTCCTTAATACACCTAATTTACATACTCCCATGACTGAGCACAGAATTCTTCCTAAACTCTGAACCAAAAGGTTACTCGCTCTGGTGGATAGAGACCGCTGTGCAAAGTGCCGTAGGCAAAAGGCATTATGGTACAGGCATAGGTTTGTTTTCCTTAAAGGCTCATTTATGCTAAATGCTTGAAATAAGGAAATAGATGGAGCCTTCTGTCCGTACTGTGCATTCATTTTGACCGTGTATGTGGACATCTTCTGAAAGTAGATACGGACTAAACAGATGAACTGGAGCAGTATCACAAGATTTGGAGGGGGGGAAATGTAGCCAACAGTTAGGGCGAGACAATTATTGGGCACGAGGAAGAATTTATTATTATTATTTGAGGAGTTACTTTGCGAGTTGGTAAGAAACTGCAGACTTCACCATGATGTTACTTTGCCGAGGCAGATGGACAACCTGTCTTTAGAAGTACACAATCACAACCTCCTCCTCATTCGTCGCTATATGGTTGTCAGAAAATCTAGACTCTGCCCCGCCTTCTAGTGGATGTATTGCTAAACAACCATGCCGATGTAAAGGACTCTTGTAAGTATGTGGGCATTGACTCTTACATTGTTTGAAACTGATGTATCTTTTTGTTTTTTATGAGTTTTTCCCAAGGTGCATCCTTACTTGTTTACCTTTCCAAAGAAAGGCTGCACAACTGATCGAACCACTGAGCCTCCTCAGATTTGATCATATGGGATCCGAGCCTGTCTGCAAAATAAATCACATCTATTAGTGAATGTTTTTCGCCCCATGCCCCAAACCACAGCAGAGGTGTTTACAAAATTACATTTTTGTTCATATCTTCGCAGCCTGAAACCACTAAGAATAAAATGTCAACCAAACTGTCTGAGAGATGTGAGTTTAGGGATGAAATCCAGGCTCCTCTGTGAGGTATTACAGAATTCATTTTCTTTAGTGCTCACCTCTTATTAGCCCACTGCGTGATACTGTGTCTTCTGCTCTGACATTTTAGTCTAAAATCTGACACTGACAGATGTGCAGCTTCTCTCTTTATGTGATATGTTTGTCTCCTTTGTGGCCTTATTGATTAAACTTGTCCCAAATCAGTTTTCTTACTTCACTTGGGGGTGTGACCTACGTGTGCAGAGTTTGACACAGGAAAACTGTTTTTATTTTCTCCTGCTCGCCTCGCTGTAAAGGGACATTTCTCCATCCTATGTATTCTGCTGATATACTGACCAAACCATCTTAGATGGATTGTATTTATACTGAGCATTTCTATTATCAATCTCTCAAATCACAGTACAAGTCACAATCACCCATCCACATATGGGTGTGCAGCACTTTTTCTATCACACACCATTCATATACTGCTGCCACAGCCGTAAGGGGCAATTTGGGGTTCACTATGTTGCCCAAGGACAAACGCAAACTGGAGGTGCACGGAATCAAAACACTAGCCCTCTGGTTAGTGGACAAACCTCTTTACTTCCTGAGCCACAGCCGCTATTTTTTTAAATATGAGAAGTAAAATATGCAGACATCTCCAGTGCCTCGCATAATGTCCAAGGACAGGCCTGAAAGACTCCATGCCATGTAAATATAAGTATTTATTATTATTAAATAACCAGAGATCTGGTTTTCTTTTCAGCAGTTGCTTTGAGTCATAAAAGGAGGAGACTATTTGTGCTACAGTATGTCTTCCGAGGTAAAAAATGAATAAACATTTAATTCAGAGTTCATTTATGGGTTATTGTAATAAAGTGTAAAGTTCCCACTTTTGTAAGACCTTGTTTTTCTGTTCTTGGGGCAACAATATAATGATTTCCATGGCGAGATCAGACATTAAACGAGTTGCTATTCATTAAGATTTTATTGTAGTTTTATTGTATTGTTGTTTATGCTCTGTAGAGTTGTGTATTTTTTTAATAGAGAGGCCTGAGGAAGAAGGGGTGTTGCGTAGTAGCTCAGGTTGTGATATGTAGCATTCGTCCTTATATGTCCCCATAAAAAGGAACCTTAAATAATTTCTTAAACATAGCATTATTAAAGTTGTTTTTTTTTCTTATTTGAAAACACAATCTGATGTGTTCTGATGTACAAAAATAACAGAAGTGAGAGTTAATGAATACTGAGGTGTAAATTGTTTTTCCAAGGAGGATATTTTTACCATCTGCTTTTGTTAGTTAGCAGGATTATACAAAAATCACACAACTGATTGCATACCATTTTGTGAAGGGGTGCGACATTATCCAAGGAAGAATCCATTACATTTTGGTGCTAACCAGATAAGTAATAAGGATCCACTTTACTTCCTCCCTTTTCTTCAACATATGCAGTTTTTCAACATTTTGTTTATTTTATTTCTCAGAGAATATTTCAGGGATTTTAATGAAAATAAACAGGTTTATTTAGGGGACTGATATTTATGAGTGTGTGCAATTTGGTGCAGACACAAAAATACAAATCTGGATCTAGCAAATTTAAATGTGGTTTTATCAGGGGACTGCTGAGTCTTGGCAGAAGTATTTCCTCTACTGAGTGTTATTCTAGTTGTTTTCTCTGTCAAATCTGTTAATGTGTACGGTGGCCCTGAGGTGCAAAACACAGCACCAATTGAAAACACATCAGCATTACAAAAAAAATACAACCCCTCACCGTGATGCATCAGAGTATTTCAGACAACACATTAATGAATTGAAAAATACAACAACAAAACAGAACACAACATTTAAAGTAAAAAAAAATTGTCATTCCAGTCATTGTAGCACTCACTTACCTGTGCTCAGTTAACTGTTGTCATGGTTACCTGCCGTGTATTTCACCTCGTACACTGATTTACAACATCAAACTTTCCACTGGAGCTGAGGGGACTCGGTACACAATTTAACCGACACCAGCTGAAACGAGACTTTCAGTGGTCATTTTATATTGTTTCTTAATGGTTGCAATAATACATTAGATGTGATGTGGAAAACTGTAGTGTTTGTAGTAGCTGATGGTCTTAGATAACCATTCCACTATGTTGTATATAACCACCAGTTTGCTCAGTGAGCTGCCAAATTGTTTCCTGGCCATGTGTGTGTGTGAGGATCTTGCGAGGGCGGCTGCGAGGTGTCTCTTCCATCAGCTTCCCAACAGGAAGGAGGCACAGAGCCATTAGAGAAGAGATGAGAGAAACCTAATTGACCAACAACAGGTCGTCAGGGTTGCACACACACAGTGGTGTCCATATTGAAGCAGTCACCCATCCACCCTGCGCTGGCGTTGGTGTATAGTTCAGGCAGGCAGGTGGTTTAACTGTCACGTGTTCCCTGTATCTTCCAACCATTTACTGTGTGTCTGTGATCGGCCTCATCTCACAGCCAGGCAGTCCACATAATCAGTCTAACACTCATTCATTCTGCGTGCTCCACTGCACACTCTTGCTGCTTTACTCCCTCCGCTTCCCCTGCCGCCTCATCTCAGGTGATTTCTCTGTTTTCGTGTTCATTCAGATGCGTCTCAGGGTGCTGCTCATTCTTGATCTTGAAAACATTCCCACTTAAAGCTCCATTTTATTGTTTTTCTGGACTTCTTTTGTCATCAAGTGGCAACACTTAAATATTTCCTCCGCCACAGAGATTATGGTTTTCTATGCATTTCTTTCTTTGTTTTTCAGCAGGGTTACGCAAAAATAGTTGTTGATATATCAGAGAATAAGTGTATGAAATTTGCTGCAGATCCAAATATAAATCCAGATCTAGTGAGTTTATATGTGGTTTATGAGGGGACTGTTGGGCCTCAGGGGACGTATGTGCTCTACTGAGTGACATTCTTGTTCAATTATTTGACAGCAAATATTCTGGCAATAGATCAATTTCAGATTTCAAGCAAACATGCGAAACATTTTGATGGTTTTAGCAGTTCATTGAAATGATTTGCTGTTTTTTTCTAGTCTGATACATTATTCCATGACAGAAAAGCTTTTGGTTTGGATTGAACTTTTTCCATTATCTCTGATGTTTCATATGTTGCTGATGAGATGAAGATGCCCATCTTGTCCAGGACTTTAGATTTTAAACCTGCAATAGCTTGAGCTGCAGTAAGTTTACCTTTAACTTTACATAACTTGAAGTAACCACAACACTTAACACTTAATTAATATAGTGAACTTGTTAATCAATAGTTTCTTGTTAAACATAAAGTGAGGGAGTCCTGGTTAAATCCATTTTATTAAAACAGACAATAGAGCTCAACATGAATGTCCTGACTGAAGTGAGTTATATACCGCTGACTCAAAAGTATGTGTCAATCATCTGGTTGCTGCTTTGTTACTACAGCGCCTCCTAATGGCTGAAGATATTCCTTAAGAGCTACAAGGACAGCATCATGAATAGTGCATCTAATGTAGTGATCAGTGAATTTTAATTTCATGAAGGATTTTAGGATTCTGCCGAGTTGATTTATGATTTATGATGCCCTCTCATCCTCTCTCTTTTTATTCCCTCCCTCCATTCGTCCATATTTCCATGACAGCTATTAATAATAAATGGCTCTGACTGTGTAAATGTCACTCTCCAAGCATATCAGTGAACTGTCCCTTTTAGAAAGCTAATGTTGACAAATGACTGGGAGCATAAGGCATCGGAACACACTTTCAACCTCTGAAATGTTTGTATGTGTCAAGCAAGCAATTTGTGTGTGTGTGTCTGTGTGTGTGTGTTTGTAAAATGTTTGTAGGGGCCCTGTGCACGGCTATTAACCTTTGTTCACCTTCATTATATTTAAGTCTTGTCATTCTAATCGTTTTTCTGCAAATGCCATCACATATCACACAGATAATGTCAGCTGCTGTAGGTCATGTGTATATACTAATGTTAAAAGTGCAGCACACACACACTCACACACACACACACAGATACATCCTTGCTGCTGTACAGCAAAGTCGAGCAGGGATAAAAGAGGAGTAAGCTGCTGCACTCTGTCTGAGGATGAAGGGTCTAATTGGCTGTTTAAGTGCAGATTTTATGGCACACGCACACATGCACATACTAACGGTGCCCTCGCTTTGTCTTTTATCATTGTTAATGAATAGCACTGAGTTAAAAATATATTACCAAACGAGTCGTTATTATGCATTTGTGTTCAGGATTGTGTTTTCTATGCGAGTAAGTCTGTGTGTGTGGTGAGAAAAAAAGAGAGTCTACAGGTTGCTGAACTGCTTAATTACCTTGCCATGGAAAATCATGTTAGTAGAGGTGCAGGATTAAATGTCAGCATATCCTCACTTATAATCAGCAAGTGTGTGGATAAAGGTGTGTGTGTGTGTGTGTGTGTGTGTGTGTGTGTGTGTGTGTGTGTGTGTGTGTGTGTGTGTGTGTGTGTGTGCCGGTATATGCACTTTGTCAATTCCAGTAGCCCTCATCTCAAACTACCCTCCACCTGTCTCTTAGGAAGCCTTCCTCCCTGCTCCATTTACTTTACTACACTGTGTTTGTCTGTGTTTGTCTGTGTGTGTGTATGTGTGTGTGTGTGTGTCAGATCATTGTGTGGGTGTTATATTCCTGGTTTTATCGTTCTGCAGTTGCTTATTAAACTTGCTTGTGGCCTCCCCCCTTCTCTCCATCCCTCCACTGATGGTCTCTCTCTCTCTCTCTCTCTCTCTCTCTCTCTGTGCTCATTCATTTAGTCTCATACTCTTCACCTCCTGTTCATTTTGTCTTTTCAGCTCTCTCTCTCTCCACTCGTCGTTTCCTCATTCTCTTCAGCTCTCCCGTGTATTCTTTCTCTCTTCCTATATTTCTCTCGTGGTCCTCAACTTTCTTGTTCATCTGCATATTTCCTCTGCCTCCGTGTCCTTATCTGCCGCTCACCATCCTGCAACCGTTACAGAATTTTTCTCCATTACATCATCATGCATTATGCTTTTGAAATGAGGTAATAACTAGAATGAGACAGTTTATTCAATCTGGCCAGATTCAAATTGGTTATATTTTATCAAGCATCTAGAATAATGCATGAAATAAATGTTCAAATGGGACAAAAATTGACTTGTAATATTGTCTGCAGATTTGATCACCAGAGAAACTAAGCTAATGCCGACAGGTGGTCATTGATGTTTCATGATCATCTTGTCTAACGTTGTCGAAGTTTTAGTTTTTTGTCCTATCCTAGTAGTTTGACAAATATATGTAATCAAATTTTTTTCTTTGCTGATAAAGCATGAGTTCAGTTTTAGATTTCTGTAGTTAGTATTAGTTAATTAGCCCCCCCCCCTTCACTGTGTCTTTTTTGCACCACTGGCAGCGTTTCAACTGTTTGCACCATGAATAGCAAATAACATTCAGTGGAATTTTCCCTCATTAGATTGTGTTTCACACATCATTAGTGTGTAGTGTACACTGTTGAGCTGACTGACTCCAAATTATGTTTTTGCCTCAAAATGTCTCAAATCCAACAGCACTGAAGGTCTTCAATATTCTTTGTGTAATGAACGGAATCCTCAGCATTTTGATGTGGAATAGATGTCTTCTCACTTTTTGCATCATTTAATTGAAAAGGATGATATTTAACTCATATTATATACGTATTATATTTAGGATATTTTTTCTTCATTCAGTTTTTTATAATCACTGCTGGAGTTCAGTCAGTGTTTAAGGGCCCATTTGTTCTTCCTTTACGTACAAACATCCATGCATCCATTAAGTTGGCATGGTTCCACCAGAGGGCTGCGCAGAGGCGAGAGTTACGTGAGCTAACAAAACGATCCCACACAGTTCCCCCCCTCTCATTTGCTGCAGTTCAACTCATATCAATGTCCTCCCAGCTGTTGTAGCTGTTTGTCATTGTGCCCGGGGGAAGTAGCCTGTCATCATATGCCTGGAGTTTCTCACCAACTCGCAAAGGCTCTGCTCAAAAAGATCCACCATTGTTAAAATGTCTTCCTCGTGCTTTCTGGTTGTCTCACTTGTTCTATTGGCTACACTGGCCCCCACAATATCCAGAGTACACCCTGGTCAGGTCGCCAGTCCATCCCAGGGCCAACATACAAAGACAAACAACCGTTCACACTCACATTCACCTACAGGCAATTTGGAGTCCTTTGCTGCGTGATGGAGGAGGCCGTAATACCCAGATAAAACTCAAACACACAGGAAGAACACAGAACCTTCTTGCTTTCAGGTGAAAGTGCTAACCACTGTGCCACCATCATGCTTTATAAACATATCTATATCATATTTTCCCAGTCCTTAGATGCTACTGCACACACACACACGCACACACACACACACACACACACACACACACACACACACACACACACACACACACACACACACACCGGTTTAGGTTTAAACCAGGTTTTGTGACTGTGATATACTGTATAATGTGTGTGTATATGTGTGCATGTGTGTGCACATGCAGGCAATACTCTCTTATCTGCAGCGTCACACAGGAACTGAACCAACAGAGGACCGGAAGCCTTATCACTCCAAACACCACCATGCTGTTTACACAGACAGTTAGACACACACACAAACACATACACACACACACACACACACACACATACACACTTTCTCTCACACACACACACAAACCTTTATTTTTCTCTCTCTCATTCATTATAATGAAGCAAAATATGTAGTTTACTCTATGATGTTTACGTGTGTTTCTGTGTGTGTGTGCGCATCGTCAACACTGTGCGAACAGGCTGATTGATAATTGTGCTGTCTATGTGAGTAGGTCATGCACGTAATTGGTTTAAGGTCAGATCCAATGCGTGAAGACAAAATTGCTGCTTTGAGCGAGATTACACGTGTGTAGGGGGTAGTTACACACAAACAAATATCTGGTGGGACTAATTTCTCTTTATATCATTCTCATAAAAATTGTGGAACAGAGGAGATGAGAAGTTGACCTTTCTTTCAATAGATGGATTATGTAGACATATGAAGCAAAAACATATTCAGAGGATTCTTTATACAGTACTTTAATTCAATTATTATTGAAGCAATGTGTTGATCCACAATGAGCAAAAAAATGCATTTGTATAAAGGCCTATGATACAGATAAAAACATCTACATTAGTTTTGTTTGTATGCAGTTTCTAGCTGGATGTGGTTATGACTCGATGTGCTCAGTATCACATATTGACCCGTGATTGTGACGGCTGTATTCTGTGGGTGGAACATACTGTGCTGTATGACTGGGAGACTCTTTCCACTCTGTCCACGTGGCCCGTTCAACAGAGACTGAACTCATCTATCCTGTCATGCACATGTTCATCATGACTCTCCAAAGACCCATACGTTCTGGTTAATGAAGCTCACACACAATGTGCTCGGTTGTAATTGTTTCAGTGCAAATGTTCAAACTCTCATCTTTAGATTCTCTTGTATGCAGGTGTCGGCAAATGATGGTTTCATTCGGCTCATATGTTTTTGTAATTAGTCTTTCACTGTAACACAGGGTTCTTCTCTTCCTGTGATTGCTTTGTTATCTTGCAGACAAATTGCTCAGTCATTAATTGTTACTGTGTGTAATTATGGTGGTTCACATATGAGCTGCAGAAGGAGGCTGACGGGGGGGAGCATTAGGTTTCCACCGGGGGGGTGTATAAAATATTAAAGATATGTTTACAGTGCAGTTATAAGAAGAATAGTGCGGCTGCTGTTCAGCATCGTGGGTGATGAAGTGTCTCACACACAACTAGTTGTCATTTGCAAAAGTTATAGTGTATGTGTGTGTGTGGTGTGTGTGTGTGTGTGTGTGTGTGTGTGCATGTGTGTATGTGTGTGTGTTTGTGTGCGTGTGTGTGTGTGTGTGTGTGTGTGTGTGTGTGTGTGTGTGTGTGCGTGCACCGTGACTTTAAAACTATGACTCTACATGAATCACTTATGAACGTAATGGTTTTTGGTAGAACTCCTACGTTTGAATGCTGTCAGATTTGCTCAACATGCAGATTAATGTAGGTTAAATGTGCAACAGCTGGTGCAAACAGTTATATCTCTGCCAGTGGTGCAAAAAAAGAAAAGATAAAGTATGTCAACTGCAGATTTCCATTTGCTGAACCGATAAGCAGTCACTCATTGCGAACCACCCGCAATGTCACTGAGAGTCAAACATGACATGTCAGCTTCGAATTCACACACGGGTCATTAAAAAAGTAAATCACTACAAATATTACTGATACATACGTTAGGCATTCACTTTGTGGCTGTTGCTCAGGTGGTAGAGAGGGTTGTCCACTAACCAGAGGGTCGGTAGTTTAATCCCTGGCTCCTCTGGGCTGCAGTCTGAAGTGGGAAGGGACCCCAAATTGCCCCTGAAGGCTGTGCAGACAGTGTGTGAATGATGTCATAGAAAAAGCTGTGTATATAGACACGTTATATGAATGTGTGTGTGAATGGGTCAATGTGACTTGTACTGTGAAGTGCTTTGAGTGGCCAATGAGACAGAAAAAGCACTATTCATGAATATCATGTACCATTTGTGTTTTTATACCTATTTGTGCAGTGTCAGTTAAAGCTAATTGATGTTGATAATTAGTCATCATGGCATCATGGACCAGTAACCAAACTGTGGGTACTGTTTCATTTATTGTGACAGTGTCAGTTAAAGCTATCTCATTTGTTCAATAATTCCATAAATCTCTATTTCTACTTCTATAAGTTCTATTAAATGGATCACTGGTGTCATCAAGTAATCATTCCAAGGATCACCTGCAGCTTTTATTGATTCTATGATGACAATAAAAATACCCACCCCCACACACACAAAGGTTAAATGTGTGTTTAAAATTGGAGCACTGTGCTAATCTGATTATTATTTGTGTTTGGACGTCTACCTTCATTTATCTGCAGAGAACTCAGGGGTGTGTACAGGAGTGTGTCAGAGCTGCTGCCTGATGTTTGCAGATGAGCTTTCACTTCTCAATTCTCTTTTTTGCATTAATGTAAGTCGCTCTGGATAAGAATGTCAGCTAAATAATTAAACAGTAAGTGTACGTATGGGGAGTGTGGTGGGTGAGGGGGATTAAGGGAGGGGAGTGAAAGGAAATGGGGGACAGGTGGAGAGGGAAGTGAGAGCCAAGCAAGCAGAGAAAAGGAAGGAGGGAGGAAAAAAGATAAGCTGAGGAAAAGAGAGAAAGTTGCTCTGGCTGAAAGAGGATGAAATTTGGGAGCACTCTTTATCAGCGTACCCATGCACACACATACACACACACACACATGCATACACATTTTCACACACTTTAGCTTGAACACTATCCTCAAATAAAGACACTTATTTGAAAACCAATTTCCGCTCATTCGTACCCAGAACTTAATTTCAGAGCATAGTGACAGTTCAATCATTTCTACCTGTCACTCTCTCTCTCTCTCTCTCTCTCTCTCTGCATCTTCCTCACCCTGTTGCTCTCTTCTAAGGAAGTTCATTGAAAACATATCTGTGCAGGGGGATGTCAGAAGTGGATGCCACCATCCATTTTATAAAGATACTGTTTTAACTTTTAGTACAGGTAACACGTAACCACCTTGAATTGAATTGCCTTTGGTTTACGTCGCTCGTCACCTAAACTCTCCTGTGAAAATATGGGAGGGAAATGATGCAGTGATAACTGTGAGCTAATCTCTTTCCCTTTCAGGTTAATCTCTGTACTGGTACATGGTGTTCATGTACAGTTTAAACTGTGTTTATTTCCTGGAGGTTTCCAGCAGCAGCTCTGTGAAGACAGTGTCTGGAGCTCTCGACCTATAGGCAAACATACGTTTTATTTTAACTCTCCATGGAGCTCATGTGCTTATTGAATGTTTCTCCTGCAGCATTTAGTGCCATCACTTCCACAGCTGTTAGCTCTGATACGGCCAACGTCTCAGTCCTTCATCTTTAGCACAGGATACACAGAGTTTCTGAAGTAATGCCAGATATAAACCATGTTAATGATATGCTGCACACTTGAATGTGTTGCTTTGCCTCTCAGTAATTTTTTCTAAAGGTGCTTTTTGAATTTCCAGGGAGAGGCACTTCCACCAAAAGGTTTAGGGGTGAAGCTACACTTTAATGGTTATATGTTAATAGCACAGACTGTATATAAATATGGACGACACACCTCCACTTCCCCACACTATTTAGAAATGAAGCTAAAATATCCTGGATATGAACGCTGCTATCGCTTGCATTTTGAGCCAGAGTCTGCGCAGTGGTGATCAGGGGACGGAGCCACGGTATTGCGGTCCCAATCAAAACACACATTCTACCAATCGCCAGTCAGTCTCAGCTGTCAATCATGAGGTATTCTTTTTTGGGATCAAATAACATTAATTTACCAAATTTATTTGACATTTACTTTATTTTTCCATGTCCCATCAACTAACATGGAGGAGGTGACCTATACTCTAGCCATCCACCAAGATGATGGTGTCACTTTTTGGTGTCTTGTCACATCATTCATCCTTGGTTTACACGATTTATTGTGTTTTAAACACAACATGAACAGTGTTCAGGAGAAATTCCCCATTCACCAAAGCAAAACAAAAGTGAATCTGAGAGAGAGCAGCAGAGAGACACCTCGTCTTGCCGTCTGAAGCGCTGCATGGTCTCCGATCTGGCAGTCTGATCGGGTGTATGCAAATCAAAGTGAGAGCAGAGACAAATCCATTGGATGTGACACGTCTCCAAGTGTCACTGTGTTGACTCCGTCCTTTGTCAGGCCACTTCCCGGCGTCATTCAACAGCTGCATGTGTTACACTGACTCCATCTCATGTGTCAGACTAATGTTCACTATATTACTGCAATGATTTCTATGAGAGAAATATGCAAAGGTCACAGAACAGAATATGCAAACCTGAGTGTATTGCTAAACCTCTAGTGCAGATGTAACTTTACTTTAATCATCTGAAAATTGGCTTTGCGCCTCTTTTCCTCATTTCTCTCTCATTCTCGTTTCCTCCAGGGTTTCCTCTCTCAGCAGACTGGTTCGTCTGAGTACTTGTCAGTCGTCCTGTGGGAGATATTCACATATTCATCACATGAATCTGACTCCAAATCAAAAAAGGAGCTTTGGGTTGCAGACAGGAAACAGCTGAAATAGTTTTAGTTCAAATATGGTTTATACACAGCTGTGTGATTCATGTTGTTTAAGTTTGTATCACCAGTTCATCAACTATGTTATATAATGTGTTGACTTGTGCACTTACATTATCTAAAATGTTTGAAACCCAGAGAAGTTTTTTCAAGTTAACAGGACGACAAACTTTAACACGTTACCTCTTCCATTACTGTGATATGATTTGCTCCTGAGTCAGATAAGGTAGATTTTCATCTGCAATGATGGTGAACTCCCAGGATCCTGCACTGCTTCACAATTTCATCAAACTAGATCTTTTGTTATTTTCTTAATTGAGAGAACCTAAGTTATATATTGTACGTTTAAACATTTCAATATATTATTTACTTCAGAAATTACAGAAACATATTTTTCATAAAACATTCATTTCAGACTTGTTTTCATGATTTATTATTGAAAATTTTGATTCTGAGCAGAACGTTGCCATCATCCTTCTCTCACACACTTTTCATCTTGCAAGCAATTACACATATTGCATGTTGAGCAGTGTTACAGAGAAAAAGACAACATTTTCGATTTGCTCCGAAAGTCTTGCTCCAAGAATTTGTCTGTATTTCCAGCTCATTTCTTTGCATCTTCTTCAATTTCACTCCTCTCAGCTCAGGTTTTGGTTCGTTTGTGTGTTTGTCTCCATCTCACCTCATTTTGTTTCAGACTTGAAAGTACTCGAAGCAGATGGAGGAATGGAAGAGTGTAAGTAGAGAACAGGCTGAAAGGTGCTAGATGTGAAAAAGTTGGAAAAGGAAGGGTTTTTGACAATAACAATAAGAGTGAGAGACAAGTGAAGGGGACTGAAAGAGATGGAGGACAGAAACAAACAAGGGGGAGCAAAAAAAAGAATGAACAAGATGGGGGAAGAGAGAGAAATGAGGGGGGGATTACAGGGAGAATTCTGGAGAGAATGAGGTCGGGTTTCACCGGGAGGAAGAAGATGAGGATGTTGTTATGACCACGTTACCATGGTGACTGCTTTTTTCTGCTCGATCACTGACTGTGATGAAGATGAATGCATGTGTGTGTGTTCATGGGTGGGTTGTGTGTGTATTTGTTGTTTTGCCCGTGCGTCACTGTGCACATGTATGACACACAATGACAGAGAGAGAAGTAAAGGCTGACCTTTGTGGCATATTCACATGTACTGCAGTGATATTGTTTGCATCAGTGCATCCTTGTCCTGTGTGTGTGTGTGTGTGTGTGTGTGTGTACATGTGCAAGGTTCAGGGTAATCATCCTGTCAGTCTAAATATACGTCTGTTGGGCTGATAATGGCAGCGCTTCCCATGTGGGCATAACTGGTGTAGAAGTGCGTATAGACGTGTGGCTGTATTTACCGTTAATGCAGTGCAGTGTGTGTGTGTGTGTGTGTGTGTGTGTGTGTGTGTGTGTGTTTGTGTGTGAACTGAGACGGGGGGGCCAGTGGAGAGGGTCACAACGTGCAGGAACAAATCATTTTCTAGCAATCCCATCAACAACTGGGAAAAGATTCTAAATGGGAACTGTGTTAACAAGAGAAAATAGAATCTGCTCTTGTTACGTCTTTAAGGGTGAGAATGAAAAAGAGAGAGTGAGTGAGAGAACGAGAGAGAGAGGTGCTGAGAGGAAGAAGAGTGGAAAAACGACAGGTGAATATAATTGGAGAGAAAATGATTTCTGATTTCCTCAGCAGCGGTGAGGAGATTGAACAGGGAGCACAGCCGACGAGACAGAATGCAGCACACGCACGAGGACACACACACACACACACACACACACACACACACACACACACACACACACACACACACACACACACACACACACACACACACACACACACTTACCCACTCTTGCTCTCACACTTTGTCAGTACTTAAATGTTGAGGGTTATGGCCTGGCTGCTGCAGTAATCACGAGATAAAGTGTTTTAATTGTGGAGCTGAATTCACTCTCATCTGATAATCTGTGCGATGTGCTGGAGAGAGCGACTCTAGAGTGTAATCTGTCAGACGTCTATTTACCAGCTGCACTGGACTGCATCTGATCAAATTCTGGCTGAGGCATATGACAAGGCACTGTGAGATGATATCAAAAGAAGGCAAAATATAAACACATTTTATTCACTGTTAAATCAGTGGTGGCAACCCCCTTTGTGTCTGTATAGGATCAATGGTTCCCAGTGTGATTGAAACATTTGATGGGTCACAAGACGAAGTGTTACTTTGCTTGTTTTCATGAAAATGATTGAGTGTCATTTAGCTGAAATGTTTAGCAGCCACTCTCTCAGACCACGGTGTGCAGTCAATCAAACAGCAGGAGGTTTCATGTCGTCTGCATTAGTGTGATGAAGTACTGTCATTTTTCAGACATTTTGAGGGCGTTGGATAATCCAGAAATGTAATAAAAGAGACAGAATAGTGTTTATCTAATTGATTTCTCACAATTTATATCACATACAGTACAAATAACTATTGTGATAAATTACACAGACTGTACTGAATAACAATACCTTTGTTACAGAAGCCCTGCTCAGTCCTCATAATAAAGTGGTAGAGATTAGAGATGTTCTAAAACCATTAATACTATTATAAACCTCACTAGCACCAATCTGATTCCAGTACAATAAAAGAATTACCTAATGTAACTTTATGTATTTTCACAATTGTATGCTACTAACCCTGTATGCAAGTGACGTTTGCAATCATTGTTGTTGGGCCTGGCTCAGATTAACCCCAAATACATACAGAGGATGAATAAGTGCCATAGAACTTTAGTTATTATCTAATATGATATAACTGTCATATGAAATAATTAAATAAAACTAGGAATACACAACTATTGTTTCCTTTAAATATCTATTGAAGTCCCTTAATTTTTGGCTGTAGTGGATCCATTTCCAATCCTGGTATTGGCATTGCGTCTTTTAGTCTGATTTAAAGTAAAGATGAGATTCATCAAGCTGCTGACTGCCTTCTATCCGTTGCCCCTGATTGTGTAAACAGTGTATGATTGGTGTTGATAGCAAATATTTCTACTAAAATACTAAAAAAAGCACTGTGGTTAATGATGGCTTCCTTCTAAACAACCACTGAAGTGGCTGGAAATGATTTAAACAGCAAATATACTTTTATTGCTTGAGAAATGGACATAAAGTAATCCAGAAGCTAACAGCAATAAGCATCGAGCATTGAAAATTGATTCTGTAGTTACATCAAAAATGAATCCCTAGAAGTGTTATTGCGATTATTTCAGTCACGACCTCCATGGATCCTTTAAAAAAACATTGAGAGCAAAGAGTCCATAAGTCTCTGAAGTGCAGTTGTTGGAGCTGTTGCAGAAATTAAAAGGTAACTGTCAGTTGCTGGAGCCTCCTTTAGCTTCTTGATGCTCGCCAATCTAACGGAATGCTCTTAATTGTTTTTACTCTCCCTAAATATACATGCTCCATTTGATTTGAATTTCCCATCATTTCAGTCACCAGATGGCTGATGTGACCAAACCTCTGCTAATCCCTAGAGACACTTGGGGTTTGGTCAGTTCATGTTTGGCTGGTTTAGGACATGAACTCCCTTATTTGAGGAAAACAACTCTTTTTTTTTTGCACTACCACTTCTTCTTTTTACCTTCCATCTGTGTTTGCTCGGCCTCTCTACAAGTTCCACTTCTCGTTTCTCATCACACAAATGTTCTAGTTTCTCAATCACAGTAGTTTACCATATAAGTCACATTTAATCAAAACTCTTTGTAGAATATTAATAACTATCATCTTACTTTTAATAATGTTCTTGTAGCATTTGAGTTAATTAATATAACAAATGAATTTTATACGTGCTATATATGGTCATAAATAAACTGCTTTCTTATTCCTGTTAGTTTTTGCCTTTTAAATCATCTCTCTGCCCAACCTCCATCTCCTCATACTGCTTTCTCACCTGTCTTCCTCTCTTTGAGTTTGTGGATCCCTTATTGTCACTGACATCTCAGGTATTGGTGACACAGTGTAATAATCTGGCTCCCTGCATGCTTCCTGTTGTAAAAATGGGTTTGTACTGCCTCTGCCTCCTCCTCTACGGCCACTTTTCTTGTCCTTCCCTCTGTGGACTAATTCGATTTCGATAAGTGTGAGGCCTTGTCGGCTGCAAGTCCGTTAGTCCTGGGTTTGTTGCCACCTTCCGGCTCTAACTCAAACCCAGCAGCACACAGTGTTACAGAGACGCATGTAGTCCCATCAGCTGCACAATGGCCTTTTTCTTGGTACCGACTTCAAGTCACTGAGAGCCTCTGATGAGAGACTGTTAAAACACACACACACACAGTATATACATTATAATCATGAATGCATGCACTCCTAAGTGATGCTCACACTCAGTTTGTTTTACGCTTGAGTTCTTATGTCATAGTTGATCAGAGTCACCTGAGAGAAAATGCCACAGAGATGAACAGAGTGTAACATGAACATAGAGAAGACGGGATCAGAGGGACAGAAAGACGTGTGAGTGCCAGCATGTTGGACTGTAAATCTGGCCTACTTGGCACTGTAGCCTCTCGATGGATTACACTTCCTTCTTTCTTGTCTTCTTTTCCTTTATATTCTTCCTTTTTCCTGTTTATCCTGCTTTTTTGGCACAGCTGTGATTTATAATTCTTACCCTCTTTAGGCCGAGTGCTTCCCTTTGAAATGGAAACAATAAGCTCATTGGTATTCCTGACAGAGATGTGTAAGTGTGTGTGGAAGAGAGAGAAAGGGAGAGAGAGAAAACATTGTAAGACTTTGAAGGTTGTGTTTGGGTGGTGGAGTGATGTCGTAATTGATGTGGGGCGTTGAAGAAGAAATCGGTGCAGAAGTTGCTCTTCATTTCTGCTTTGCGGTGGCTGCTTTATGATTACTTCACCCCAGAGAGAGATTGTCAGGAAAATTCAAAAAATGGTTTCTATTTTGGTATTCAGTCTTCATAAAGCAGAGGGAGTGGTGCAGTCGTACCTGACAACAATCCAAATGAGAGTGAGAGCAATAATATTTGGCGTGTTCAGGTACACTGGGACTTCTCTGTCATGACAGGAAATCAAAAGAACAGATCCACCGCTTCGTGTTATTTCTGAGTAAATGCAGGGCACACACCACGTAGTATTTTTTCTTTCTTGCATAGTAAGAAGAAGCTCAGACTAAAGAAATATTTTGCAGTCCACAGTGTGAGCTGGAGGAGGTCCAGCCACTCGGTATGCTGAGTGTTGTTTAGGAATTTGTACACTTGGGGGCACTCTGACAGCAGCACTGATTTGTTTGACATTGTAAACTCCCAACAAGGGGACAGGAAAAAAATGGAGCTGATGGGAGGGGGAGAGGATATCAGAGGAGAGAAAAAGAAATGTTTTTAAGGGGAAACAATGATTGCGCAAAGGATGTAAGGAGGGAAGAGGGAAAGTGAGAAAATTAGAGGGAAGAGGAAAAAAGAGGTCAGAGATGAGAAAGGTTAAACGTGTGTGTGACTGAGATCTGTTCATTTACATGTGGATGTATGTTTGTACATTACTGATTGCACATGTTGAATGTGTGTGCGCGTGTGTGTGTGTGCGTGTGTGTGTGTGTTGCCATTGTGTATTCAGGCAGAGATAATAAGTCTCGGTGTCGACCTGTTGAGTGTGTTTGCGTCACAGCTGTAAAGGACTTGCTCCATTTCTGTTGCTCTCAAACCAACGATCCATCTGCCGTCACTGTCTGCTTACATTTCTCTGTTATTACTGTTTATTCCATCTCAACCAGCAGTCCAGTTTTCAGCTGCACAGCCAGGCCACCAATTCACACTGGACCATATAATAACTGAAATAAATAAAAATAGTTAAACGTTGCCACAAGCCTGTTTCAAAAACAACTGAGCAGTGTGCACGCAGGTGTAAACTTAGCAAATTAGATATGTTTTATAACTAAAACATATTTGTGTGGATATAACCTAACATACGACTCACCAATCCACAAAGATCTCCAGTTTTACCTCCAGGTGTCGAGTGTGCTAAATGTTTTACAGTAATATATTACACACTCTAACATCCTGTATCTGTCTTCACTCCCCTATCCTCTTCCTTTTCTGTCTTTGCTGTAAAACATCTCACATCATTATTTTACATTTAAAAAGAACTGAAGAGAACTCCTCTCTTATATTCCTGCACTTTTACACATTAATCATTTTAAAACACTAGAAAGCAGAGCTGACTTCATGTTCTATAACAAAGTCAAAAAGTGACACACTGACTTAATAATATAATATTTTCCTCTCAACGATACGTTTTTTCTCTTTTTATCATTCTGATCCACCATCTGCATCAAAAGCATTAAGGTGGCTCTTTGAGCTGTTACAAGTGTGTGTGCATGTGTGGCTGAATGTGTGTGTGTGTGTGTGGCTGAGCGTGTGCTCGTCAGGGTCAGCACATTCACGGCTTCATTATAGAGAGGAAATTGTGGGTATAAATTGTTCTGTGATTTTTGCACCTCGGGAAGATGGGGTTCCATAGCAACAAATCGGAGTCAGTATAGTTATTTCATGCGCAGACACACACACACACACACACACACACAAGCTGTCATTGTCATTACCACTTGTAGCATCTATTCAGCCTGCACCACATCAGCTCGCAGCAGATAGTCTCAGTGCTGCCATGTTCTGATTGGTTGAATCGAGGAACCAATTAGATCAGAGAAATGAGGAGCTAGATTTCAGATAATAATGTAACCAGACATTCTCCATCTGATCTGTCGGTTGTTGCACTGACACACAGGCAAACATGCAAATGCTACTACACAAATATGAGTTTGCGTCCTCCAACACACGTTATAAAGTCCAGCACACAGAGTGCTCAGTACAGCGCGGCCCTGTCGGACTCTGCCGCCCACACCTCGTTAGTTGGGTAGTTTTTCAAAAAGAAAGAAAGAAAAAAGGAGTGGACAAAGAGGGTGGGAGAGGAAGTTTTGTTGGTTTGCTGCAGTCTCCTTTTTTCCTCCCTGCCCCTGCATGACTTCTCTCCATCTATTATTTTTACTGTCTCTCCACAGCTGCTGCTGTTGTTGCTGCTGCTGCAGCGTTTCATATTTTCTCCATTCCCATTCCTGTCCTCTTTCGCCCTCTCTCGAGGCTGCTCTCCCTTTGTTTTCTGTCTCTCCATCTTTTAACCTTGCTCTAACTTCTACTTCCCTCACCGCTGGAGATTTTCCGCAGCACTTACTTGCCTTCCCTTTGGTGTGTGTGTGTTTTTTTTGCACTCTTTGTACTGCATGTCGGGCTTGTGTTCACGCAACAACTCCACTTTTTTAGCTGTGACACCTTTTAGCTGACGCTGACATTACCGCAGGCTACGCTGACCGTGATTGACAGGGTCAGGTTCCTCCCTTTCAACCTTTAACTTACCATTAGCAGGTTTTGCCGCTCAGCTTCCAACTCGCATCTCTTTCGTCATCTCATTATCTCTCTTTCACTTCCACAGTCCCCTGGTTTTTATCACCAACTCCTCACGCTGCCCACTGTTTCCCAGCTCACCTCTGACACAAACGCTAATAACCAAATACTAAAGGAAGGAAACGTGCGTGTGAGTCTGTGCTCCCTGATCATTGTTGAGTCGCACACCAGGAAGGAAGCAGCAAACAGGAGACAGAAGAAGAGGTTTCCTTTACACATAAACACAGACACAAACACGTCTTGATACAGTGAGTTATGCTCATAGTGGGGTTTTGGGACTTACGACACAAATTTAAATAGGTCGTGTCCTCGTTACACCCCTCAGCTTTAATAAAAAGTGCAAGTAAGACTTTGCAGTATCTCCGAACATGGACACATGTACTTGTAACTATATGTCATTGTTATGGTTAATAATTTACTAATGTTTTATAGACCAACTATAATCCATTAATATGACCAAGGTTCAGGATGCCAGGTTGTGAAAAGCGGCTGTTGTTTTACCTCCCGTGGACTCATTAGGCTCATTGAATCATTCGATTGCTTACTTCACTTAATATATTCCTGTAAAACCTCTTTATTAAAGACTATGTAGCATTTATAACTACAGAAAATCACTCAGTAGAAACTAAGAAACCCATTTAGTAATTTAATTGGCAGAAGATCTGAGGTTCCCGTTATCCATCAAGTTGTAAATGTCAATAAATCCAGATGCTCTGCTGCTCAGTGGACTGTTGGATTGGAGCCTCCTCAATAAATGAAGTATCTGCTAAAGAGGATGTAAGTGTGAATCTGGAGCTGAACCAGCCAAAGGGATTTTTCTAAACTTGGCAAATATGTCTCCTTACTGACCAATAGAGAATTTGTTAATTATTTCAGCATCACTTACCACCGATTCATTATCTGTACTGCTTGTCCTTTGAGGGACCCAGGGCTTAGTTGTAGCCAATCCTTGCTGATACAGAGACGAACAACCATTCATACGTACAAACAATTAACCTAACCCCGACCAATCCTCTCATTGGATTGTGGGAGGAAGTTTAATTACCTGGAAAAAACCAACACAGACACAGGGAGAACATGCAAATAAACTCAATACAAACAAATACATATGCACAAAATATACAAATAAAAAAACACACTCCCCGGATCCAGAGTTCTGATCCCTGAAGAACGTCACTGTAAAAGGACTTTGAGGTTCAATAAAAGTGAATTCCAAGTGAATTCCTTCGCCCCATGGCCTCAATCAACAACTCTAAGTAAACAACGTCCAGGTATACAAGCACAAAAATCAAGGGAGTGGCTTTCTAAAAGATGTTTGTTATCATTGATTTATCAATTTTCTAATGTCATTATTCAAAATGTATAACAGAGATAAAACACAAACATTCTAAACTCATAACCACCTCTGAAACAGAGTCCAATTAATGCCTATAGGGTTTCTAACCATAGTAATCTCAGTGGCCTCCATGACATTTACCTGCTGCTCTCACTCACAACATCTGCTGTATCCACGTTAAGGTTGTTTGCAAAGGTTGAACGTGGAGCACACAGGAGGGAGAACAACTTCCTCAACTTCTTCGTATGTCGCACCTCTTTTCCATCCTAAAATATTTGTCTTTAGAGGTTGTTTTTTCAGTTTTGCCTCCCTTGCGTGTTAAAAACATCAACACACCCACTCTCTCACCTTGAAGTCTCCAGACAGTTGCGATCTCACCCCTCTGGATAATTTCAGGAGAATATCCGTGCATGTCTGTAAGTGTAAACTGGTGCTGAGTCGTTGTCGCTGTTGTTGCTGCTGTAAATCCACTCGCAGCCTCTGTGCATTAGCAGCCAGCGACAGTGACACACACATGGATCAAAGGATCAGTTTCGATGTCCTTAGAAACACATCACAGTTTCAGTGTCGCTGCAGTTCTTACAGGGGTCACTCAAGCCGTGACGCTCTGATCAAAGAACAGAGCCGGCAGAGCATGTGCCCACTTTGCTGCTGGAGGCCTGAGGAGAACGCTGGCTTGTCCTCTTTTGCCAGGTCTCATGAACAAAAACCGATCATCTCCCTCAAAGCTCCGGGACAGTTTTATCATCTGCATCTTCACATGCTCGGCAAATGAACACCCTCGCAGATCCGCTCTGTGTTTTGTACCCTGGTCCTTCCCTTTGAGTGTTTAAACACTTACTTATACAGCAAAGCAGCTTTTCACTCAGTGCAATCAGAGTTATGAAAAAATAAATGGTCGACAGAAAGAAATAATGGTTTCAGACAAGCTGAATAGCAAACCTTTCATCAGGTCAAATTAACCTGCTGTTTCCATCCACCTGCAAAGTGAAATTTAAGTCTGGGTAAGTGGTGAATAGCACACACACACACACACACACACACTAGCATAGTGCTATTGTACTGCTTAGCTGGTGGGATTTCTAAAACAGCAGTGGGCTGTACAGAGATAAGGTCTCCTCTCCTCTTTTTCACTTCCCTCATCCTCTCATCCGCCCCTTCTCCCTCCTCGACACTGCTTAGATGGACTATAGTTAGCAGACAGTGTGTGTTGGTATGGAAACTAGCTTATAAACTGTTCAGGTTGCCAACGTCCTAACTCTCATAGCAACCACCAACCAGCCTCTCAAAGTGTTGACGTGAAGCAGCTTTGTGATTTCTGATGAATAGGAGACCTTTATTTCATTTATTTCTTTTCATGTATATGAATACTCTGCTGGTCATGACCTAATGTTTAGATGCTTTAGGAGTGGTTTAAGGAGGAGGAGGAGTTTTAACATAAGGAGCTGCATTTTTAAGGAGACACCCATGTTAGAATTTGGTGGTGCACGTGGAAACGAAGCACATTTTGAGGTGCTTGAAAAATAATGAGTCGTCTGAAGACCTTGGCTTGCAAAAAATTCTTTTCACATCATTTGATAAACTCGCTCTGAATTCTAAAAGATAAAATATATACAGACCACACAAGAATAAAAGCCTCCACATGGGTGTTGC
Source organism: Paralichthys olivaceus (assembly GCF_024713975.1). Taxonomy (NCBI): domain Eukaryota; kingdom Metazoa; phylum Chordata; class Actinopteri; order Pleuronectiformes; family Paralichthyidae; genus Paralichthys; species Paralichthys olivaceus. Next base: position 12,047,658 of record NC_091103.1, on the reverse strand, counting down.
AACACATTCGCCGCAGTGGGGTCAAAACACCAAACCAATTCTTTTCCTCAGAAATACATTCATCTTTTGAAAGCAGCGTGCAACAACAAATCTTACTAACTACATGAAGTTGTTTTTTGACCACAAGGTGAATAAGTCATGTGAGGGCATAAACATGGCTTTTTTTTTTCTCGTTCAGCACACAGTCTGTTTTTATCCTCATCCCGTTGGCAGTCTTACTGGATATAGTCAGGTTAACAAACACATTGCACTGTTGAAATAGGTTATCAATGCAAACAGCATGGCCCGCTGTTAAGTGTGTGTGTGAGTGTGAGTGTGTGTGTGCGTGTGTGTATGCGTGCTTGTGCGTGTGTTTGCATATGTCTGCGTGACTTTCCAAAGCAGGGCGTGTCATTGTCACTTTCCTGCTGTTGTTTTACTGCTGTTGTTTAAGGAAATTAGTTATGAGCAACAATAAGGTGAAGTAATAGTCACACGGATGCACACACGCAGACACACACACTTCCTTCATCCACAGCACTCTAGAGTTGTGTGAGTCGTACATTTTACGGCATTAATGGCTAAAAAAATGGCGATTACGTTTTTACACTTCACGTTCCTGTAATCGTGCTGAACAAATAACTTCTGATACTTGATGATTCTGTTTGAAACATTTTGGCTTATTTTGATGATGTTTATTGGTCTAGTTTTTTTAAATCAGTTAGTTAAATAGATTTTCTGCCTATCATTTAATTTATTGGCTAATTGTTTCAGCATCAGTATTATGTGCCAATGTAGAAAGAAAGTAAATCATCAGTAACATACATTATACCAAGAGTTCTTATATTTTCACCTTCACAGAAATGATAAAGCCTCAGTGGTTTTAAATGTGTTTGCAATGTAAGTATGATGAGTGAGGATCCATGGTGAGAGCATCTTCAAACTTTCAGCAGATTATTCTAAACTCGCCTTCAATCCTACTTCCCCCTGTAAATAATATGACCATCTGATAAGTGTGTCTTTCTTCTTTGGCTCTCCTCACACAGCAGAGGCATTTCCCCAAATGCACATTGCTCATCAAGCTGACCACATTTGTGAAGCGGTCACCTCAAGATAGCAGCTGCTATTGTTCCACAGAATTGGCTCTCTGTGGGTTTGTTGAACCTTTTCAAGCAGTGATGGAGTTGCAATGACAGAGACTGTAAAATGATATCCTCTCAACACTTCATGTGTTCATGGCACTTCATGGCAGATTGTCTTTTGTTGATTTTTTGCCAAATAGCAGTTATCAATCAGGACCAGCCTTTAATCAGTGTGTGGTCACATGTACTGAAACCTTTTTGAAACTGCCTTGCATGGAGTATTTTAAGGATACAGTTAAATGAGAAGCCAGTACAATATATACACTAAAAACTATGCGATTATTTTACAGTGTTATCATCTTCTACCTTATCTCTGTTGTTATTTATTTATTTCTAATCCATTTACATCGGCTCAATAAGATCAGCAGGGAGAAATCAGATTGTGTGGGGGATAAGAATAGGCTCTGTTCAATTGACACCAATATATGTGTGTGTGTGTGTGTGTGTGTGTGTGTTTGTGTGTGTGTGTGTGTTTGTGTTTGTGTTTGTGTGTGTGTGTGTGTGTGTGTGTGTGTGTGTGTGTGTGTGTGTGTGTGTGTGTATTAGCACACAGCAGGATGCCATTCATATAGCTCCCCCATTATGTAGATTAGCCTTATTCCCCTGAGTGCTCCTTCACCATTTAGAGCTTTCAATCACTCTGCTGCTTTATTGGAGTGAGGACAATCACTTGCATGTTTCGGAAACACACACACACACACACACACACACACACATACTGTATATATATATTTGTACTCACTATATGTATGGACATCATATTTGCAAATTATACCACATCACAGCCAAAAACACATCCACATTGATGTATACTTTCACACACACACACACACACACACACACACACACACACACACACACACACACACACACACACACACACACACACACACACACACACACACACAAAAACACAGAAACACACAGACCCACACACAAGATTACTGGCTTTATCCTCACCAGATTCCTTGTCCATGGTTTGCTAATTATGTTCCTCTGCAGGTTTTTGCAGTGAGTAAGTGTGTGTCCTTGTGTAATTGTGTGTATGCATGTGCGTGAATGTGAAAGAGCAACTCAGTGAGTTAGTGATCACAAGGTAGATTTGTGTGTTGATTGCATTTGAGCTGCAACAACAGTGGCTCTTTTAATCACAAACTCTAGATCAATACTCAGCTGAGCGATGGTGCAGTAATGCTCAGATGTGTGTGTGTGTGTGTGTGTGTGTGTGTGTGTGTGTGTGCATTCAAAAGGTAATCTAGATCACAGAGTCCACAGCAGATGAGGAGAGACAGTCTTTGAGGAGCAGCAGCTTTGAACTAACCTATTTTCAGGTGTGTGTTTGTGCTGTGGCTTGTGTGTTTTGCCCGAATACAAGGGCTTGCTCCCCTCGCTGAGTGTTAGTGTGTGTGTGTGTGTGTATTCGTATGACACAGAACAGAATTAATAATATATTAAATTGTGTGCAGTGCTGATTACCTCTGTATCTTGATGCTGTTTGCCAGCACTGGTCAGAAGAGTGTGAGCTTCTCTCATACCA